>NC_059336.1:91669922-91972952 GCF_018350155.1 Leopardus geoffroyi | reverse complement strand
AGAATAACACTCTTTGATTCTCAAATGAGCTAAACCTCAAACCTCAACTTTGTTATTATGCTACCTAATGGAATTAATTATATGGTTACCTAAATTAAGAGGTTTATTTACCATTCTTCATCCATTAAAGAAGTATTGTTGACCATTTGGTCTCAACAATAGCCTCTGGAGAAGCAAAATAAGATAAACACAGAGAGGGACACAAACCACAAGAGACTCTTAAATATAGAGAACAAACTGAGAGTTGGCTGGCAGAGTGTTGGGTGCGGGGATGGGCTAAGCAGGATATGGACATTAAGGAGGGCACTTGTTGAGGAGAGCACTGGGTGTTATACCTAAGTGATGAAGCACTAAACTCCATTCCTGAAATCATTATTACACTGTATGTTAACTAACTTGGATTTAAATTTAAAAAAAAAATAGCCTTTAGTCCAACCACCATGGGAAGTAGAGCAAATCCTAGCATGGGTTCTGGGTAGAACATGAAGTTCTGTTTAAATGATATGGTGATCACCTGTATGCTACACAAATGACATGAGTAAATTGTTTTAATGTATCTCCTAGAAAGATACTTCCTATATAATGAAGAGCACTTTGGATCCTGTGATTTCATCTCATGTTAATTACTAAATTTTCTCTCAGTAATAAAACCTTGGCCATTGCTCACCACAATATCTAAGTGAGCTTAGGGGAGAAGAATCAATAACAGCGAGTGCAACAGAGAGAATATGGACAGGAATCATTCTAGGAGGAGTCTGCCACATGTGAAATATATTAGAGTGGAAATCCACAGAAACATATTAAGTGGAATTTCAGAGGCCAAAAGGAAAAAAATTTGACAAGGGAATAAGAAATGTGAGTGTACACCTTCCACAAGCATGCCGCTAACCATCTGCTTTGCGCTGGAGTATGGAAGCATTCCTTCAGGATTTTGCCCTCTCAAAATCAAATGAGCACCAGCTTTGGAAATAGAATAGACTGTGGTAGCTGAGGAAAGAGGACACCCAGTCAACATTATCTGTTGTCAAAAAAGGCATTTAAAAACTATTCTGATAAGTCAAATGGATGGAAAAGCTGGTGATATTACTAATTAAATTTGATTGTAATTTCATGTATGTTACTGAGGAGATAGTAACCATTTAGTTTGGCAATATGCTATGTTGTAGCATCAACCTAGTGTGGAAGATTAAAACAACTTTGTGTGTGTGTGTGTGTCTGTGTGTCAGACAGAAGGCAGAGATTATGTGGGCAAGTAAAACTGAGAACTGAACTCTAATCAAATGTGAAATTAGTTGCCCTAAATTTTACTCCTGGCTAATTCCAACCAAAAGACATTGTAACAGTTCTAAGAGCTCAGGACTTCATCAAAATTAAAAACTTTTGTGCTTCAAAAGCCTATTAAACCCTATTAAGAGCATGAAAACAAGCTACGGTCTGGGAGAAAATATCTGCAACTCATATATCTGACAAAAGACTTGTCTGTAGAATATATAAATAATTCTCAAAACCCAGCAATACTGAAACAACTCAATGTAAAAATTGGCAAAGAAACTGAACATTTACTAGGGAAGATATAAGGATAAATACATGAAAAGATGTTCAACATCATTAGCCGTTAGGGAAATGCAAATTAAAACCATAATGAGACATCATAGCACCCTTCCTGGAATGGCTAAATTTTTAAAAATAGTGACCATACCGGGGCGCCTGGGTGGCGCAGTCGGTTAAGCGTCCGACTTCAGCCAGGTCACGATCTCGCGGTCCGTGAGTTCGAGCCCCGCGTCAGGCTCTGGGCTGATGGCTCAGAGCCTGGAGCCTGTTTCCGATTCTGTGTCTCCCTCTCTCTCTGACCCTCCCCCATTCATGCTCTGTCTCTCTCTGTCCCAAAAATAAATAAACGTTGAAAAAAAAAATTAAAAAAAAAATAGTGACCATACCAAGTAGAAGCAAGAGCGCAGAGGTACTGGAACCTCATGCATTGCTTGTGAGAAAGCAAGATGGTACAGCCACTCTGAAAATAAACTTCTTCGTATAAAGTATATATAAAGTAAAGTATAAAGATCTCAGGAACTGAAGAGAAGACAGCATCCTCCCCCCACCCCACCCAGGTCTGTTCCCTCTGTATCTATGGTGTACCTTGCTGACCTCTAAACCACCTTCAGTGTCATTCTTCCCTTTTCTTGATGGATAACCCATACTCACAGACAAATAGCTCTATTGGCCTATCTTGTAGAATCCCAGAAATCCAGCAGCCACCTTCCTTTATTTCATCCTGTCTCGGTCCCCTTCAATCTAAACTGGCAGCATTTCTGCTCCTATAACATTTGTAAAACCCTTGTTGGTCTCCAACTCAACAAGGGTCCAAGCCTTCAGAAAAGAGGATCCTCCACAGATCTTTCCTGGATAAACTCATCTCTATTCCTAGCTTCTGCTGAGATGGTTGATTGAATCTATGCATCATACCTGTTATCTTTTTAGCAAATGGGTGTCTACCATACCCTTGATGTTCTCTGCAGAGCATACGTTCTTACCTTTTGCAACATGGATAGGCTGTGAATTTTCCAAATCTTTATATTTTTATTTCTTTTTGCTTAACATTTCCTTCTTCAATTTATCTCTCTCCAGCAAAGAGAAACCACGCCATACTTTCGACACTTTGCTTAGAAATTTCCTCAGCTAAATGTTCAAGTTCATCATTTACAAGTTCTACTGTTCATAAAATACAACAGAATGCAGATGAATTATTTGCCACTTTATAACAAGGATAGCCTTTCCTCCAGTTTCTAACAAGAAAAACACCTGTATATAAACTTCTATACCAACTTTATTCATAATTGCCCCAAACTGGACATGATCCAAATGTCATTCAATAGGTGAAAAGATAAACAAACTTTGGTACATCCATACTACAAAATGCTGGCTAACAAGAAAAAGGAATGGACTATTGACACTAACTTTGATGAATCTCAAAGGCATTATGCTGAGTTAAGCCAATTTTAAAGGTTACATATTGTATGATTTCATTTATATGACATTTTCAAAAAGACAGATCTATAGTGGTTGCCAGGGGTGAGGTGGGTCAGGGATGTGACTATAAAGAGAGACCATGAGGGAATGTTTTGGAGTGGCAGAACTGCCCTGCATCCTGATGGTGCTGATGGTTTCATGAGTCTATACATATGTCAAAATTCATAGAACTATGCACAAAAATAAAAGAAGTCAAATTTATTGTGTGATAATTTTTTTTAATAAAAGAGAACTGTCAAAGTCTGCAAAGAGTTTAATCTATCTTGGCCTGAAGTTCTAACTCTACCCTAAAGAAACCATGATTTACACCAAAAAATTCCCTTAAACTCTCACCATATGTAATTATTACAGGAAAAAAAACTAAGAGACTCGTATTGACTCAACCTCTGACACATTCTACCTTGCTCAATTCTGACCTTTCAAGGTTCTAACAAAAATTAATATCACGGTCATATGCCCAAGTGGTGCAAGCTGTACTTCTAAGTATCCCCAGACATACCCCTGAATGATAACAAATAAGGAGGGAGGACATATTGAAAGAGAAATAAAAGTCTGCCTTAAAGGGGCCACTTCAGGTATTTTTTCTATTTTTACCACAGATCCTGAGCTTACACTCAAGTCATTCAATTGCAGATTCTTGTTTCCTAATATAAATATCGCTTAGAATCCTACAACCTGGGTGTCTATTCTCTCCAGGGGTCCAATGCCAAGGTTCACTAAAATAAGAACTAGCTGCTACAAGAATGGATTATAGACAGGTTCATCCAAAGACTTTTAAATCAAAGTGCATGCTTAGGACAAAGGACTTACATTTAATTTGTCTTCTCTTGCTGCTGCCCCTTTTCTTTATGTTGGTTCAAGATAGGATGTTATGATTCTCTTCCCCTGTTTTTTTCAGCTATTGTCTTAATTGTCTTTGTTCCTGTAAAGACTTTGAACTCCTTAATTTGCCCTCCCCAGTCAGTGGTTGACAACTTTTCCACCTGCTGGATTTGTCATTCAGCCCCAGATCCTTCTATTAAGGATCTTTTGGTCATACCCAGAAGTCCAAATGGCACTACTTTTCACCCCAAAACTAATGATCACATTCCCTTATATATTCAGCACAGGAATATTATTAACCCTGATACATTTTTTTCAAATAATCTATATTTTGTTTTATTTTTATAATTTATTTCTTTTTAAATTTACATCCAAGTTGGTTAGCATATAGTGCAACAATGATTTCAGGAGTAGATTATTTAATGCCCCTTCCCCATTTAGCCCATCCCCCCTCCCACAACCCCTCCAGCAACCCTCTGTTTGTTCTCTGTATTTCTGAGTCTCATGTGTTTTGTCCCCTTCCCCGTTTTTATATTATTTTTGCGTCCCTTCCCTAATGTTCATCTGTTTTGTATCTTAAAGACTTCATATGAGTGAAGTCATATATTTGTCTTTCTCTAATTTTGCTTAACATAATACCCTCTAGTTCCATCCACATAGTTGCAAATGGCAATATTTCTTTCTTTTTGGTTGCCAAGTAATACTCCATTGTGTATATATACCACATCTTCTTTATCCATTCATCCATCGATGGACATTTGGGCTCTTTCCATAATTTGACTATTGTTTATAGTGCTGCTATAAATATTGGGATGCATGTGCCCCTTCAAAACAGCATACCTGTATCCCTTGGATAAATACCTAGTAGTGAAATTGCTGGGTTATAGTGTAGTTCTATTTTTAATTTCTTGAGGAACCTCGATACTGTTTTCCAGAGTAGCTGCACCAGTTTGCATTCCCAGCAGCAATGCAAAAGAGATCCTCTTTCTCCACATACTTGCCAACATCTGTTGTTGCCTGAGTTGTTAATGTTAGCCATTCTGACAGGTGTAAGGGGGTATCTCATTGTGTTTTTGATTTGTATTTTCCCTGATGATGAGTGATCTTGAGCATTTTTTCATGTGCCAGTTGGCCATCTGGATGTCTTCTTTGGAAAAGTGGCTATGCATGTCTTTTGCCTATTTCTTCACTGATTATTTGTTTTTTGGGTGTTGAGCTTGATAAGTTCTTTATAGATTTTGGATACTAGCCCTTTATCTGATATGTCGTTTGCAAATATCTTCTCCCATTCCATTGGTTGTCTGTTAGTTTTGTTGATTGTTTCCTTTGCTGTGCAGAAGCTTTGTATTTTGATGAGGTCCCAATAGTTCATGTTTGCTTTTGTTTCCCTTTCCTCCAGAGATGTATTGAGTAAGAAGTTGCTGCAGCCAAGGCCAAAGAGATTTTTGCCTACTTTCTCCTCGAGGATTTTGATGGCTTCCTGTCTTACGTTTAGGTCTTTCATGCATTTTGAGTTTATTTTTGTATGTGGTGTAAGAAAGTGGTCCAGGTTCATTCTTCTGCATGTCACTGTCCAGTTTTCCCAGCACCATTTGCTGAAGAGACTGTCTTTATTCCACTGAATATTCTTTCCTGCTTTGTCAAAGACTAGTTGGCCATATGTTTGTGGGTGCATTTCTGGGTTCTCTATTCTGTTCCATTGATCTGAGTGTCTGTTCTTGTGCCAGTACCATACTGTCTTGATGATTACAGCTTTGTAATACAGCTTGAAATCTGGGATTGTGATGCCTCCTGCTTTGGTTTTCTTTTTCAAGATTGCTTTGGCTATCAGGATCTTTTCTGATTCCATACAAATTTTAGGATTGTTTGTTCTAGCTCTGTGAAGAATGTTGGTGTTATTTTGATAGGGATTACGTTGAATATGTAAATTGCTTTGGGTAGTATTGACATTTTAATAATATTTGTTCTTCCTATCTAGGAGAATGGAATATTTTTGTATTTTTTGTGTCTTCTTCAATTTCTTTCATAAACTTTCTATAATTTTCAGTGTATAGATTTTTCACCTCTTTGGTTAGATTTATTCCTAAGTATTTTATGGCTTTTGGTACAACTGTAAATGGGATCGATTCCTTCATTTCTCTTTCTGTCGCTTCATTATTGGTGTATAGGAATGCAACTGATTTCTGTGCATTGATTTTATATCCTGCCACTTTGCTAAATTCATCGATCAGTTCTAGCAGTTTTTTGGTGGAACTGTTTCAGTTTTCCATAAAGAGTATCATGTCATCTGGGAAGAGAGAATGTTTGACCTCTTCCTGGTCGATTTGGATGCCTTTTATTCCTTTGTGTTGTCTGATTGCTGAAACTAAGACTTCCAATATTATGTTGAATAACAGTGGCAAGAGTGGACATCTCTGTCTTGTTCCTGACCTTAAGGGGAAACTGTTTTTCCCCAATGAAGATGATATTGGCGTTGGGTCATTCTTATATGGCTTTTATAATCTTGAGGTATGATCCTTCTAATCCTACTTTCTTGAGAGTTTTTATCAAGAAAAGATGCTGTATTTTGTCAAATTCTTACTCTGCATCTATTGAGAGGATCATGTGGTTCTTGTCCTTTCTTTTATTGATGTGATGAATCCCACTGATTATTTTGTGGATATTGAACCAGCCCTGCATCCCAGATATGAACCCCACTTGGTCGTGGTGAATAATTTTTTTTAATGTATTATTGGATCTGGCTGGCTCTCCAACCAGAGGTTGAATCCTCTGGTTTAGGGTTTTAGCATCCATGTTCATCAGGGATATTGTTCTGTAGTTCTCCTTTTCAGTGGGGTCTTTGTCAGGTTTTGGAATCAAGGCAATGCTGGCTTCATAAAAGAGTTTGAAAGTTTTCTTTCCATTTCTACTTCCATTCCATTTTTACTTTTTGGAACTGCTTCAAGAGAATAGGGTTAACTCTTCTTTAAATGTTTGGTAGAATTCCCCTGGAAAGCCATCTGGCCATGGACTGTTGTTTTTTGGGAGATTTTTGTTTACTAATTCAATTTCTTTACTGGTTATGCATCTGTTCAAATTTTCTATTTCTTCCTGTTTCAGTTTTGGGTAGTTTATGTGTTTCTAGGAATTTGTCCATTTCCTCCAGATTGCCAATTTTATTGATGTATAATTGCTCATAATATTCTCTTATTATTATTTGTATTTCTGCTGTGTTGGTTGTGATCTCTCCTCTTTCATTCTTGATTTTATTTATTTGGGTCCTTTCCTTTTTCTTTTTGATAAAACTGGCTAGGGGTTTATCAATTTTGTTAATTCTTTCAAAGAACCAGCTTCTGGTTTCATTGATCTGCTCTACTGGTGTTTTGGTTTCAATAGCAATGATTTCTGCTCTAATTTTTAGTATTTCCTGCCTTCTGCTGGCTTTGGTTTTATTTGCTGTTCTTTTTCCTGCTCTTTAAGGTGTAAGGTTAGGTTGCATATCTGAGACTTTTCTTCCTTTTTAGAAAGGCCTGGATTGCTATATACTTTCCTTTTATGACTGCCTTTGCTGTGCCCCAGACGCTCGGGGCTGTGGTGTTATCATTTTCATTGGCTTCCATGTACTTTTTAATTTCCTCTTTAACTTCTTATTTAGCCCATTCATTCTTTAGTAGGATGATCTTTAGTCTCCAAGTACTTGTTAACTTTCCACATTTTTTCTTGTGGTTGATTTCGAGTTTCATAGTGTCGTGATCTGAAAATATGCACAGTATGATCTCGATCTTTTTGTATTTTTTGAGAGCCAATTGTGTCCCAGTATGTGATCTATTCTGAAAAACATTCCATGTGCACTGGAGAAGAATGTGTATTCCGCTGCTTTAGGATGAAATGTTCTGAATATATCTGTTAAGTCCATCTGATTCAGTGTGTCATTCAAAGTCATTGCTTTCTGGTTGATTTTCTGTTTAGATGATCTGTCCCTTGCTATAAGTGGGGTGTTGAAGTCCCCTACTATTATGGCATTATTATCAATGAGTTTCTTTATGTTTGTGATTAACTGATTTATATAATTGGGTGCTCTCACATTTGGAGTATAAATGTTTACAATTATTAGGACTTCTTGGTGGATAGACCTCTTAAATATGATATAATGCCCTTCTTCATCTCTTGTGATAGTCTTTATTTTAAAGTCTGGATTGTGTGATGTAAGTATGGCCACTCCAGCTTTCTTTTGGCAATCATTAGCATGATAGATGGTTCCCCATCCCTTTACTTTCAATCTGAAGGTGTCTTTAGGTCTAAAGTGGGTCTCTTGTAAACAGCATATAGATGGATCTTGTTTTCTTATCCATTCTGTTACCCTATGTCTTTTGATTGGAGCATTTAGCCCATTGATGTTTAGAATGAGTACTGAAAGATATGAATTTATTGCCATTATGTTGCTTGTAGAGTTGGAATTTCTGGTGTTGTTCTCTGGCCCTTTCTAGTCTTTGTTGCTTTTGGTCTTTTTTGTTTTTTTGTTTTTTGTTTTGTTTCGTTTTCTCCCCTCAGAGAGTCTGCATTAAATTTTCTTGCAGGGCTGGTTTAGTGGTCACGAATTCTTTTAATTTTTGTCTGGGAAACTTTTTATCTCTCCTATTTTGAATGACTGCCTTTCTGGATAAAGAATTCTTGGCTGCATATTTTTCTGATTCAGCACATTGAATATATCCTGTCACTCTTTTGTGGTCTGCCAAGTTTCTGTGGATACATCTGCTACAAACCTGATCTGTCTTCCCTTGTAGGTTAAGGATTTTTCTTCCCTTGCTGCTTTCATGATTCCTTCCTTGCCTGAGTATTTTGTGAACTTGACTATGATATGCCTTGTTGATAGCCAGTTTTTGTTGAATCTAATGGGACTCCTCTGTGCTTCCTGGATTTTTATGTCTGTGTCTTTCCCCAGGTTAGGAAAGTTTTCTGCTATGATTTGCTCACATGACATTTCTACCCCTTTTTCTCTCTCTTCATCTTCTGGAACTCCTGTGATTCTGATGTTGTCTCTTTTTAATGAGTTGATGAGTTTTCTAATTCTTAAATTGTGCTCTTTTGCCTTAGGTTCCTTCATTTTTTCTACTTCATTGTTCTCCATAAGTTAGTTTATCCTCTATATCACTGATTTGTGGCTCTGCCACATCCATCCTTGCCACCATGGCATTCATTCAAGATTGCAGCTCAGTTGTAGCATTTTTTATTTCATCATTACTAGATTTTACTTCTTTTATCTCCACATAAAGGAATTCTAATCTATTTTCAACCCCCTCTAGCATTCTTATTATCATGATTCTAAATTCTGGTTCAGACATCTTGCTCTATCTGTGTTGATTAAGTCCCTGGCTGTCATTTCTTCTTGTTCTTCCTTTTTGGGTGAATTCCTCCATTTCATCATTTTGAAGGAAGAAAAGGAATTAATAAGGTAAAAAAATTAAAATTAAAAAAGTAAAAACAGCACAAAAAAATCATTAAAAGATGCTAGATCCTGGATGTATTTTGGTCTGGTTGTTGAAAGGAGCTTGATAGATTAGAGAAAAAAGGGAAACATAAATAAGAAAAGAAAGGAAAGAAAAGAAAAGAAAGAAAAAGGAAAACGTTTGAAAATTTGAAAAAAATGAATGCAATGAAATAGAATAATATGAAATGATAGAAGTAAACTAGAATTTGAAAAATTTACAAAAAGTAAAAACTATAGTAGACAAAAATTAAAGAAAATATTTTTAATAAAAAATTGAAAATAAAAATAAATTTTTTCTCTTTCTGTGTTCAAGAATAAGAAAAGAAAAGAAAGAAAAAATTTAATAGATGGACCAGCAAACAGACTGAAATACAATTGAAATTACTTCAGTTTCCCCTAGAAGTCAAACTATGAAGGACTTTATAGTCAGTAAACTAACCAGGCAGAGAGACTTGTGGTGTTCCTCCTCAATAGTGCCGTTGATCCAGTTGGGCTGAGCTTAGTGTAATGGCTCTGTTCTCCACTAGATGGAGCTGCTCAGCTTAATGGAGAGGATTGCTGTGGCGCATGTGAGCATGTATGCACATGCACATGGGAGGGGTGAAAATGGCATCACCCAGCTACCCAGTCTCTAGTATCAGAACTCTGTGTTCTTCCCTACTGGCAATCATGCACCCCTCCTTTGTCTCCAGCTTCTGTCCACTCGCCGCTTTTACACTGTCTGTGACCAAATCATCAGGCTGCCAGGTGGCACCTCCCTCCTGAGTTTTATCTCAGATGCAGCTGTGTTTCCCAACCCCTCACTTCTGCGGGACTGTGGCTCTGACCCGTTCTGACCCTCTGGGTTGGGGGGGGGGTCTCACCGAGCAATGGCCAGGTGCCCGCTAGCCCCCAGGAACATTCACAGGACCGTGCTGCTACCGATGCCCAGACACTGTGGCTGGGTGCCAGCCCGCCCCAGAAAAAGTTCACGTGATCATGTAGCAGCAGTGTCTCGAGAATTAGGGTAAATCACCACACGCATCTGGCACCAGGCTTTCCACTTAACATCCTTGTTCCAACACCAGCAAATGTGGTTGTTTTCCAGGGTCTGCTGGGATCTTTACCTGTGGTGTGGTTGCACAGCCTCTACCAAATGTCCTCCCAGCAGTGGAACCACCTCTCCTTGTGTGGCCCAAGGACCCTGAGGACCTCACTCTCTGCTCATGAGGATTTGCCCTTCCCACCAGAGCACCTCCAGGTATCAAGCTGCAGAGTTTCAGACTCTGCACTCCCCCTGTTTATTGAGTCTTAATGGAATTTAAACCTTCTTTCTCCTTTCTCCCTTTTTTGTTCAGTCCCTTGCATACTCTTTCTTTTCTCTCCAGCGCTTTCGGGTGAGGGGAATGCTTTCTCATACTCTCCCCCACCCGTCTCCATCCTCTCTCCATCCTCTCTCCATGAGTAAAAACAGCTCCTTGCCCTCCGACAGCTTTTCTCTCCCCCAGTTCACCTCTTTGTGCTGCGTACCTGCTGAGTTCTGTGGTTCAGGTTGTGCAGATTGTTGTGTTAAGCCTCAAATTAGTTTTCTAGGTGTGCAAGATGGTTTAGTGTTGATCTGGCTGCATTTCAGGGATAAGAGATGAAAAAAAAAAACCTTCCATGCTTTCTGCTATCTTGGCCCCTCCCAACCCTGATACATTTTCATTGGACCTTAGTCCTGTACAATTTACTGCTGGTACTGATATCCCCCAGAGCTGCAAAAGGGGCTTAAGAAACATCAGAGATAAGAATGGTTATATTCCAGTTATTTTATGAAAAAAGTTATTTCTAAGTTAGCACATGATCTATTTAGTTTCATCTAAGGTAATGGTCCTCCACAATGAGACTAAATTAAGTCCAATAAGTAGCTGTTACTCACCTGTTATCATAAACAATACTTTATTCCCCTTTGTGTGTACCGCCAGGAATATTCTTGCATTAACAGATAGCCCTCTCATGCATACACAATTGAACTACCACTGCCACCCAGCCATCACCTACCCCTGTTGCTCATCATGCATTAAGAGCCCAATATATTAATTCAAAAAAGGGCTCTGAGATTTTTAACTTCCCCATATTACAAAAACATTTCTACTATGGATAAGAATTCATGAATAAAAATATATGAGCTGAAGTATATTCCCAATTACCAACCAGATAGGAAATGAAATGGCTCAAACTCTAAGGGCCAGACCAGCATAAACTCATTGATTAAAGAAGTCTTGCATAATGGATGTGTTCTTGACCACTTATTGGCCAGCCAATACAGACTGTGTACAATTAACCATACATTTTGTTGTGACTGGGTGAACACTCCAAGGAAAGGAACTCAATCAGGCAACTAAAAAAAAAAAAAAAAAAAGGGCACTTGGTCATCTAAGATTGACCAAACTAACCCATGGAACTACTCTCCAGTTAGGCCTAGCTCAACTAAAATACTGGCTATGAAGTGGGTTCCAACACTTCTGTTGTTGTCCCTATACTTCTTGCTTCTCTACTATCTGATACCCAGGTGAACTACCTGCTAAGTAGTTGTTATCCCAACATTACCTCCCCTTGATAGTGGGGCGCTGAAAAAGAACTGAAGTTCTCTGGGTCAGCTCAAGATCACTGGAATCAGAGGTTGACTTAAAGGGGAGACTGAGACATCATTAACAGGGAGTGGTGTAGACCTGGAGAACTAGCTAAAGTGTGGGTGTCCATGGAAGGACACCCACAACCAACAGATCCAAATAGATCATTTATATTCCATGTCTGAATCACAAGATTTCTTAGAAAAGCCACAAATAATTGAAATTTTCTTTCCTGATAACTGTTAGTTTGCTCAAAGACAAATAGCTCTCTTGGATAGCTTTAAGTCATTCACCTTGCCCAAAAGGGGAAAAGAGATTCTGTTTTAGAGACCACAGGCAAATTTGCCTTTTTAAAAATCTATCCTTGGGGCGCCTGGGTGGCTCAGTTGGTTAAGCCTCCGACTTTGGCTCAGGTCATGATCTCACCACTTGTGAGTTTGAGCCCCGCATTGGACTCTGTGCTGATAGCTCAGCAGGAGCCAGAACCTGCTTCAGATTCCGTGTCTCTGTCTCTCGCTGCCCCTCCCCCACTCATGATCTCTCTCTCTCTCTCTCTCTCTCTCTCTCTGTCTCTCTCTCTCTCTCTCAAAAGTAAATAAACATTTACAAAATTTAAAAATAAAAATAAATAAAAAATAAAAACCCATCCTTATTTCAGTCCTTTAAAAATCTATATATGATGTTTCTTCCTCATTTACAAATAAACCTCATGGCACACCTACTAAGCCTATTCTTGTCAGCTTATTATGGTAAGGAACTGTATATAGAGAGAGAGATTCCACTGTACATATATAACCAATTTTATTCCCCATGCCCTAATGTAAAACTAGGTTATCTTCACTCATATAAAGCAGTATCGTGGGACATGTTTTTATAATTTATATTTTGCTTGATTATTTCCTTTGAGGGATCTTTAGAAGTAGATATACTTGATAAATGAGTATTCAAAATGTTGAGAATTTGAAAGAAACTACCAATTTGTTTTCCGGAAAGACTGTGCAAAATTTACTTTCTTGCCAACAGTATATGAGACCCTATTTAACTACATCTTTGCAAGAGCCAGGCATTATTGCTCATTTTAATCTTTCCACCTGAGAAAAAAACAGTGCTGACTCTTTTTTAATTTGTATTTTATTGATGATTCTTCAGCTTGAAATCTCATATAAATTTTGTATGCCATTGATCTTTTGATTTCTCATCAGTTAACTTGCCTGTTCATGTACTTTGCATATTCTTTTTTATTGTTGATTGTAATGTCTTTGTATGTATAAGGGACATTAAGGGTATTAATTTAATGCAGTAAGATTTTACCAAAAATATCTATCCTGTACATATATAATCTCAATCAAAATAACAATTTTGATTTCTATAAATTAATTTCTATAAAACTTCATGACTGACCCAGTTATAAAATTAACCTAAATGAATAAATGTATGAGAATAATTCAAATATTTTTAGAAAAAAGAATGTACTTCCCTTAATGAATACATGTTATGCACAGCATTTCAAACAATAACAACTGACTATCCAAAAGGGAAAAAGAAAAATGTCTTCTACTTCACACAGTATAAGAACAACGAGAAAGTCATTCCAGTGTAGTCTATTAAACTATTTTTTTTTTAATTTTTAATTTTGAGAGAAAATGTGAGCAGGGAAGAGGGGCAGAGGAGGAGAAGGAGAGAGAGGATCTTAAACAGGCTCCAAGCTCAGCATGGAGCCCAATGCAGGGCTCCATCCCACGACCCTGGAATTGTGACCTGACCCACAATCAAGAGTCAGACACTCAACCCACTGAGCTAAGCCTTCCACGTGCCCCCATTCCAGTAGAGTCTTAAAATCCAAAACTGAAATCAAAACTGTAAACATGATCAGAGAAAAGATAACATGTTTAAATAAACTTCTTAGTTTAGGATACTTTTAAATTTACAGATAAGATGCAAACATAATACAGAGGATGCCCCTAAACTATAAACCCGATTTCCTCTACTGTTAACATCTTATATTACCATGGTACATTAGTCAAAACAAATTGCCAAAATATTGGTACGCTAATACCAACTAATGGTTAACTAATCATCAGACTTCATTCAGGTTTTATCAGTTTTCCATGACAGCCTTTTTTCTTTCTTACGACGGGTAATCTTATGATGTTGGAAAAACTTTTCTAAGGAAGACTTGAAACTCAGGCACGATAAAAGAAAAGATTGATAGATTTGGCTACATAACAGTGAAAACACTTCTATATGAAACAACCTATGTACCTAATGAGAAGTCGATGAAAATGTCAGTGTATATATATATATCGATTTTTTTCATCCATTCCAAAATATTATTGAGAGCTTACTCAGCCCTGGAGACAAGGCAGTGAAGAAAATAGACAAAATCTTGTGTCCCCCTGACCCTGCCTTCTAATGAGAGGGAGGAGACAAGACAAAAAACAAAATAAATAGTAAAGTTTGTAGTCTATTAAGAGGTGATAAGCGCTATAGATAAAAATAAAGCAAGGAGAGGAAGAAGGAGTTCTAGGTGGGAGTGCTAGGACCAGGGTGAATATATCATTTTAAATAGAGTGGTCAAGGTAACCTTCAGTAAGAAAGTGTCATTTGAAAAATGACAAGAAATAAAACTGCACACATCTGGGGGATGGTGTTCCAAGCAGAAACAACAGCCAGAATGGAGTCTGGACGTATGTTCCCCTGTGGCAAGAGGGGAGTAAACTGGGGAGTGTCATCCAGGTGAGATCTGAGTGATAACGTGCCCAGGCTGGGAAAGACCTCAAAGGCCAGCATTTTTTAGTTTCCTTTCAGTTTTGTTTTACTTTGTTTTCACTGAGTATATAGTAAAGTAAAGTGTAATATTCCTAATCTAAAAAGCACATTCAAATAACAACAATAATATTATCAGCAACTGTAAGGACAAATACAAATTAAAAGTAAGGAGCTTAATTCTCCCTGTTGAAAATAAGAGATTTTCCTCCCTTCTTTTTTCTTAAAGCATTGACTTTAGAACACTTGTAATTGTAAGGTAGTTTCTCATCTCTTTGAAATATATATATAAATCCTTTTGAAAACTAGATAGGCCTTCTGTCAGCTTTATGATCCAAAACTGTCTTTCTCAAGGACCTGGGAGCCATCTATTTAAAATGTAATCGTTAAGGGAGAGAGCACCCCTGTCTCCCTATTTCCTTGGGAGGCTAGCACCTAATTTTAGGAGGCACCTTGTTCCATGTTGCAAAACTACCTCTTGTCATAAAGCTATGACAACCTTGCTTTTCCTCTGGATAGAGCCAATTAGCTAACACTGGTGGTCATCACAATTACCAGGTGAATTCAGGATAAACTGTGTGTGACAAATGGTGCTATTCAGTCCACTAACCTCAGGTCTAGTTATTGTTTATCTTGAGAACATATATGGAATGGGTTGTATCTGCTTGGCTGTATAAGGGGGTGAAATTCCTTTCTGTTTGTGCAATCTCTTATCGGATTGACTGTGATGTGCATTGAATTATGGCTCTATGCTTCTTCAATAATAAAACTGTGTCCTTTCTCTACTACCTTTATGGAGAGGTTTTCTGGGTTGGGAGATTTGGGGTTTTATTGTATTTCCCCAAAACAATCCATATTGCATGCTTGTTTTGTATTAGGCACTACTCTGAGTGTTTACATGTTTAACATCTTCATATAATCAGTAAGAAATTTACATCAATGAGAAAAGTTAAATAACCCAGTAGGAAATTAGGTAGGAAATTAGGAAGGGATACTCACACGCCATTAACAGAAGAAAGAACTAGAAATAACAACAACAACAAAAAAAACAAAATGATACGATCCTTCTTGTGATAAGAAATGAGAACTAAAAGAAGTTACATGTTTTTTCTCTATCAGATTGAGAAAAAGTGAAAAGAAAAACAAAAGAGAAAAAGAAAAAAATCATAATGTCCGTGGTTTGACAAAAGCATAGAAAAATAGACATACTCACGTACTATAAAAGGGGTTCTAAAACAGAAAAACATTTTTAGAATACATTAGCAGGAACTCTCAAAATGGAATCAGAAATACACACATACACACATATATATAATTTTTAATGTGCTTTCCACTTTGCCTTTCCAAATACAAGACTTTTGCCTTTTTCCTCCCTAAGTGTCGCTCTGCCTAGGACAACATTCACACTTGTTTAAAAAGAAAGATTAAAAAAATGTAAAGCTTGTCAAAATATAAATGTAGAGCAGAGAATAGTTAGACAAGTCAGGATAATGTATTGCTAAGCATTTCTCAAATCCCTCCATCTTCCTCTTTTAGCATAGTAACAACCAAAGTTGGAGAATTTCTTTTCTGATCTAGAGGTCTAACTGACCTCTGGTAAGGCTTAGCAGGAATCTGGAAAAGGGAAGCTACAACTCAGTGAAAATGAAAGGAAACTTGACCCTCCTGGTAGGAATGTGTGAGGGAGGAGGGGAGAGAGAGAAGAGGAAGAGGCATGGATTAAAATAACCAGATGAGTGGCCTGATTTGCCATTCCTGGGCTCTAGCTAAAAGAGGGGGAGATACGTTACATAATCTGGGGTAATAATGAAGTTTAAAGGGGAGCTGTTGCCCCACATTTGCTTAGAAATCCAGAGACAACTTCCCAGGCTGTTTTCCAACCCCACCAGGGGTGTTACCACAAGCTTGGCCCTCTCAAACCACTCTCAAGTCCAGACTGGTGTGGACATTAAGTTTATAATCACCAGACTAGCCATGGAGACCACCATAGCAAGATGAAGTGACCATGCCACAGAAGCTGAGGGGAAATCCACTCAGGAAACTGATAGAAGGTACAGCATTCACTTAGGAGCCTTTTTTTTTATTATTATTATTTCTCCATCTTTCTCATTCATGAGTTCTTCATTTCAATGCATTCCTCAGTAAGTTACAAATATTTTATTGATTTGTATTTTCAAGAACAGCACATTGGTAATTTGCTTTCTGATTTCTTCCATCTCTCAGAGTGCCTTTCTATTGCTCTTACACATGAATAATCTTTGGACAGATATACAATACTTGGGTCACAATGATTTTTTGCTGCAAAACTCAGTGTTGTTTCATTGTCTTTTGGAATTGACTATTTCCAACGAGAAGTTTAATTGGCAGTCATTGGCATTTTCTGCCTGGATACAGAAATTTCAACAAGACTTCCAAACATGGACTGTTTTAACTAACTTTGCCCAATTGCATAACTGATAAGATCCAAGCCTATCTTCAGCCTGGGAAAACTGATTTTTTTTCTTTATAGTTTCCTCAGTACAAGTTCTTTTCTCTCCTTCTGGAAGTCACATTACATTCAATCTCCTGAGCAAGTTCATCATAACTCTTTTTTTTTAATTCATAGTAAACATCTCTGTATCATTGTTAAAGTCTCCCTCTGTGTTCTATTGTTCACATTTACCTTTCTTCTATAGCATACAATTGTTGCATCTGTTCGATATTGTATGCCAGGGAGGGGGGATTTTTATTTTGATAAAATTCAGAGTGTAGAAAAAGATCCATTGTGGTATTTTTATATTATAAAGCATGAAGCTGTGTTTTTTATCATTCTTTACCCTAAACTGTTCCCTTTTCATAGATGCAATGGCCTTTTAAGCTCTTTCAAAAACACAACATAAAGTTTCAGAAGTTATCTCTAGTTCCATGTAGTAAGATTGCTTCATAGGGAGATTTTTGCTGTGATTCTTTAAATCCCTTTCTGATGAAGGGCTGAGACTTTTTTGTATGTCTGTTGATTTTCCTCCACTTTTTTCATCCTTCAAGTGTGGGAGACTGTTGGTGGTTGGACACGAGGAAGGAAGTCTATTGTCCAGAATTAGGAAAGGAGACTTTTTAAAAGAATGTCTTGTTCTTTTTGTAAATGCTTTGTGGTCCCTATAAGGGAAAGAAGGAGACCAGCTTTGTCGTGTCTATTTTCACAGATCAGAGTTAGATTGTCTGTGAGGAGGCAGAAGGTGGGGATGGGCAGAGGGAGCCTCAGTTCGGGGTCTCTACAGCTGTGATAAAGCATTTCAGTTTACCCTTGAGTCTCAAACTGAGCAAGAGGATATTGCCTTCCATTTTTTAACAGATTTGAATTCTCTTGTTAGAAGCAAGACATGGGCAGGACCATCTGCTAGACTCATCTCAGTCTTCTTGAAAGTTACCAGGAAAACTCCAAAAGGTGCCAAACACCAAATTCCCCTTGGCACCATCCATGGAATGAGTTTTCCACTTTATGAAGAAATATTTTTTAAATTTTTTTTATGTAAAATACTTTTTAAATGTTTCTTTATTTTGAGAAAGAGCAGGCCGGGGAAGGGGCAGAGAGACAGAGAGAGAGAATCCCAAGCAGCCTCCCTGCTGTCAGCACAGAGCCTGACCTGGAACTAGGTCTCACAAACTATTAGATCATGACCTGAGCTGAAATCAAGAATCAGATGCTTAGACAACTGAGCCACCCAGGTGCCCCTTATGTAAAATATTTTTATGTTTCATGTAAAAACCATTGTTCCTAGATACCAGCTATCATAAAATTCCTGTAAGAAGACTACATGGCTGTCCTGGGAGAGAATATATTACGTATGCAAATCCTGTGCTGTATCTTTGATCAGGAAGCTTGTAGACGTTGATGACTTCCTTATGGGTCAAGAGGGAAGCTAAAGTTTGTTGAAATTAAATGGGTTCCAACCAGGCAGTTTTAATAGATCTTTACCTGAAAAGAGGCCTTTTGGCATTAAGCACTCGAAGGCTGTAAACAGATTTCAACATCAGCTAAAATCTTGCCCTTTGTGCCCTGAGCAAATGTTTCCAACTTGCTGGAAGAGAAGCCTAGGCTAGCCTGCTGAGACTCAGCCATAAGCCTGGACAGCCCCTTCACTGCCATTACTCTCACTCTCCACTAGCACATGGGATCAGGTGGCTCTGGGGCAAAGAGCCTTCAGACAAGTAAAGACTCCCACCTTTAAGCTGAGGACTAAAAGGAGAGGAATTGGTCTACTATCATGGAGGCACTGCATTTAGTCAGAGATCCTAGTGTATATGAAACTGTTAGATGGGCTCTGACTTTGCAACCCTGAAAGTTCACTCTTAACTCTACAAAAGGTGTTAGATATATGATCTAGCCCTGAGAGGGTAACATTCCCGCCATTGGCAGTTCCCTGCAGCTCATTCCCTCTGTATCAGATGTTAGCTGAGAATACACATGGATGCCTACCACTATTTGTTGACACTCATGTATCCTCAGTCTCTGAAAGAACTGAGATTTGCTCTCCACCCTAACTTCTCTAGGGCTTGCTCCTGCCTTCCCCCTACACAGCTTTCAGCACACGCTCTATTTAGGACTGCATCCACTTATTCCCCAAAACAGCCTTTACTCTCTCCTACACAGTGATTCACAGTTTGGTCACAGCCCATTCTGAAGCTTATTGTCACTTACAGTGTGTTTTACTGAGATCTCTCTGACATGGTGGAGGGCATTCCTCCTTGCTTTGAAGCTCAGACAGATTTTTCCATGTTTTTATATTCCTTTGGTTATGTCGGTGGAATTTGGGATGGGAACAGGAATTAAAACTCACGGGGTCAGTTTGTCTTCTTTGAAGCAAGCTTCAGACCATTTATTTTAGACTCTTGTCCCGGGAGTCCTGACAGCCCATTTACAGGGTGTTAAGTGCAGGTGTTTGGCAGTCAGCATTGTGGTAAGGCCACGGGGCCTGATTTACAGAAGAGACTATGAAGCTGAGATGAAGAGAAAAATAAAAGCTGGTATTTCAACAGTACTGGGAATTAGAAAGCCCTGAGTTCTTGTCTTTGGCATTGAGTCAAGCCATAACTTAAGAGCAATGGCTTCATCCCTACATCTCAGCTTCACCATCTATAAAGTAAACAGAAGAATGCACAGTCCTGTCCCTAATGCCACTTGCGGGGAAATAGCTGTGCACAGGGAGAGGAGGGAGCAGTCTATGAAATAACATGGACACCCAGGCCAGCAAAGGCAACACTAGCATGCAGAATAATAGACAAAAATCACAAGTGCACAGGAGGCTGTTTGCCACCTGGACTCAAGATGGATTGAAAAAGAAGTGAAAATTTTAAAATGTTTGCTCATTTCCAAAGTTATGACATGAGTAATGTCTCAGTCTAATGAACACAATGTATTTTTATTTATTTGTGTATTGTTTTTCTGTCTTCCTTTCTTTTTTTCTTAGGGAGACCTTTAGAAACACCCAACAGAAACGCATCAGTATAATTGATCACATACTTCAAAACACAAACGAACATTGAGGGGAAAGAATAATTCAGGAATTAGAAATCCAATTCTTTTTCCGGTTTGGTAACAAAACACCAAACATGCATTTATATGGGGTCAGTCCCTGATGCACTAAAATCTGGGTGAGTTATAAAAGGCTACAACTAGAAATTGAACCCACATTTCTTCCCTGACAACATAGCGTATTAGACTCTAATCATTCAGTGTTGCATTGTTATTTACTATTTTCCTGCCACCCACACTCATGTATATTTATGTGAAGTCCAAAAATATCCAGCAGCACTTACTTCAGATGATTATCTATGTCCTAATCAGAAATACTAATCAGCAAACACATAACATACTCAAACCCAATTGTGTAAGACAAACAGCGTCCAGAATACAGAAAAGTCCTGCGCAGATAAAATGCTCCTCAAAGTATCTTTTGCGTTTTACAGCAATAAGAAAAGAAAATAAATACCATTTCCCCCTTATTTCTGAAGTGTGAAAATAATACAATGTGAAAAATGGATCCTCTACGGGATCTTCTAAACAGAAAAGAGCAGAGATAAGTACAATACGAATTTAGACATGATTTTCCCCCTGTTTTCAATCATAAGGAGTAAAAGTTAAACGCAGAGATCCTCAGATCCTTTCTTCTGTATATGAATTCCAGCTTCAAAATAACTTCATAAAATTCAGAAGAATGATTCAGCCATTCCAAGGCATTTTCTTCTCTGACAATAGCCTGATAACCTATATATTTTCCTAATAAATCCATCTCAAAAGGAGAAACATTTGAAAAGAGGAATTATGGAGTTTTATATATTATAAAAGTTTAACCAACTGGCTACTTCAACCTTCAAAGCAATTCTGTATGTTTCCCTTTCTTAAACTGAGTATTTAATGTTTCCCTTTCTTAAGTTGAGTGATTTTTCCTGACACACTGTTGCTTAGAAAATCCTTTTATGTGATGCACAATCACCTCTTTAAAGTTTTCTCCAGGTGTTGACAAATGGTCATATTTGGTTTTCTTCTTTATAGCAACAAAAGTGGAAACATCTGTATGAGAGTGTTGGCACAGGCCACATACTCAAATTTCCCAAAGCTCTCCCACTCCTTCCACCCACTCTTCTACTGCTCTCCTGACACTATAACTTAGAATTATTTTCTTTTATCTGGGTTTCAATTAAAAGAAGGGTTTTTTTTTAATATATGTTATGTGAATTCAGATGGTTCCAGTCTGCACACCAAAATCTATAGCAAATCTTCCAGTGGTCCTATTTTTCAGAGTATATGGTCATTAGGTATCAATCCAGCTGAAGACAAATGCCTTTAGAAGGTGATACAGTGTTCTTTTAGGATGCTATTTAAATAACATTGATTTATATTTACCAGGAATTAGGCTATAGATGATCACATTTAGGAGGAAATTGATGCATGGTCAATCTGGCTGTTTGGGGGCTGACTCTGATTGCTCACCTCTTAGCCAATCCAGTGGGTTTCCATGCAATTGCTCACTGATAGAATTGAAAATCTGACCTTGACTGCTTCACAATAAATATTGGTCATGGCAAGGAAACAGAATCATAAAATCTGTAGTAATTTACAGAATTGAAAATGGGGTAAACTCAGTTCCATCCGTACCAACAAGTCATTGTGTGACATTGAAAAAAATGAGGAGAGTAGCTAAATCTCTCTATGGCTCAATATATCATCTTAAAAACTGGTATTTATAATTTTATTTCTCCCATTGGTCAGGAGCTGTGTGAAATCATTAAGGTAAATTCAACCATTTTTAAGATGGCTCACAAAACAACCTATCTATCGAACATTTGTTAGAAAACAAGAATGTACCTCGTTCCTCAAATACTTCTGCAAGTTATAAACACCTATTAATAGCTTACATTAGTACCCCCAATAGCTATAAATTATTTTTAATAAAGAATCACACTTTTTTAATGATTTGAATAATTTTGGAAAATAAATATATTAAGGCATTATTTAAAATGGCATGCCTCATTCCCCTTCAACATGACATTTAGTCAAGATGGGAATGCTGAACAAATGAGATATAAGATATGTTTTCTTGGGCAGGAATAGAATGTGTACAGGATTTAGAATATAAAGCCCCAAATAACATGAAAAACTAACCAACTAGGCTCTGCAGGTTTATGAAAAGAGAACAAGAGGCAGAATAAGTCAGTGGAGAAGATATTGACAAGAAATGTGTCCTATTACATCTTTGCCTTGAAATGATTCTCTGTGTAAGTCAAAGAGGTTGGTTGGTTAGTTGGTTGGTTGGTTGATTGGTTGATTGGTTGGTTTGTGTTAGTTGGCTTGGTTCTGTGCAGCCCAGACCTCTCTATTAAGTATTTGGAGTGTCTGATCTAAAAGTTCAAGAATTTGAGCAGTTACAACATAAAAAACAAAAACTCAGGTGTGATCTAAAAGGAGAGAAGAGCTAAATTCTCAAAGAGTACAATTGTTCCATTGTCCCAAGGCTAGTACTTCAGTCGTTGCCCTGGTGTATCCAGGACTAGATGGTGATTTGGGCAATGTGAGATGAGTAGGGCTAAACTAGAGAAAACGCTATGATGACATTTAAAATTAACAACATATATCAATAAGCATTTCCAGTTATGAAAATGAAAGACTCCATGAACAAATTGTCATGCAAACGTCATCTGTAGGAAGACAATCAGTGTTGTAAATGAACAGACAAAGGTACAGGTAAGAGGTTGGTGAAATGCGGCCCCGCAGTGACTGCTAAAATAATTTATAAGTAAATGCAAGTATTTGAATTCCATTTTCAGATACTTTAATGTCTGAGCTTTCAAAGCAACAAACAAAATCAACCCCATTCTATCGGTTCATTACAGACTGACTCTTTATAGTAGTTGAAGACTGCCAGAAAATACAGTCTCCCAGGTGCTGATAAAAGTGTATTTTTTTATGCTGGTATCATCTGCAAAGGAGTAGCCAAAGAAATGAAAGCCTAAAGAGATCCTTTTGCAAAGGTTGTTACTAAATTCAATGAGATAATAGGAGTTCCTTTAAAAATGTATTAAAGAATACTTCGGGTTTCAACAATTTCTCCCCAGAGAGAGTCTACCTAGTTATGCCTTTAAAATTTATTTGTTGAGAAGATTGGCCTAATGAAGATACTTCTATTTGATATTACATCCGGCAGCTTTGTGAAATTGCTAAGAACCAAGAATGGAATCCTCTATGTGGATACAGAAAAGTTGAGTATTTATGAACCATAGCCATTTCTCACTTTTATGGATGTTTTAAGCTGCAACGAGCAGGAAACAAACCCACCTGCAGTAGTTTAAATAAATAACAGTTTCTTTTTCCCAGGTAACAAGAAGTCTGGAAGCAAATGATTACAACATGTTAACTGTTCAAAGATGCCATTAAGAACCCAAGTTCTTTCTCTCTTTCTGTTCCTTCCATCCTTGATGTGTTGGGTTTTATTCTGCACCTGTTACTCTATGATTGTATGATGTCTGCTTTAGCTTTGGACATCACACCTGTCTTTGAAGCTGAAAGAAGTAGGCGGGAAGAGCAACAGCCCCATCTACCCTCTTTTGTCATTGTCTTAGTCTGTTAGGGCTGCTATAACAAAATACAATAGACTATGTGACTTAAACACAGATATTTATTTTCTCACAGTTCTGAAGGCTGGGAAGTGCAACATCAAGGTGTCAGCAGATTCTACATCAGATGAGAGCTCTTTTCCTGGCTCATATGGCCACTTTCTCTCTTATGTGTGCATATGGCCTTTTCTTTGGTGCATATGACCTCCTCCTTCATGAGGAGGCCAGGGCAGGTTAAGTGAGGGGGTGTCTGTCTCTTCTCCTTCTCCCTTCTCCCTTCTGCCTTCTGCCTTCTCCCCTTCTCCTCCTCCTTCTCCTTCTTTATCTTCATCTTTGTCTTCTTCGTCTTCTTCATCTTATTTGTCTTCTTCTTATAAGGGCACTAATCCTACCATGAGGATCCCAGCCTCATGACCTAGTCTAAACCTCATTGCCCTCCAAAGGCCTCACCTCCAAATACCATCACCCTGGGGGCTAGGACTTAACTTTGGAGGAAACACAAATGTTCAGCCCATAACAGTCAGGAAAGACAAAAGCTTACCCAGGAACACTCCCCAGAATTTTACTTAGTCTCATTGGTAAGAATTGGTTCATATGGCCTTAGTATAAGGGCAGGGAAGGTGAATGTCTAATGGAGCACATTTTTACCTTAAACAATATTAGGGATACCCTAGCAAGGAAGTGAGAGAAAGGAAATGGATATTGGATAGGTAGCTGCCGGTGTCTGTTATACTTGCCTAAAGCAGCATAGTTTGCAAAAGTTCTAGGACTTCCTTTAGCTCTAATAAAAGTGATGCTATTCCTAAAAATGTTGCAAGACTTATAGAAAATAGCAGAGAAAATAAACTGGGAGAAACTTAGAAATCTCAACAACACAGAGTTTTTTTTTTCCTCCAAATAAAAATGTTTACCATTATCTTGAACTTCTGTGATGTTTCTAAATCTCATCGTGCATGCTATAAACATTGTAGTTATATATGTCTTAGGAATCATTAAACAGTTTTAATGACTTCAACTTTGTATTAGTTTATTGCATTTATAAAGGTTGTACCATGAGACAGAGGGTGGCATATAGTAAAATGCTATATCTGGAAGAAGCAATAAAATATTTTTTTCATTTATAATGAGAGTAACAGTGATGAAATGAAATCCCTGCTAGCACCCGGTCTTTATTACTGGTACTTAAATCCTCTGTTGCAGAGACTACTCTTGGTAAAGAGAATTCTTTTAAAAAATGTATGATAATTCTGAGATTGAGGAACAAAACTAACAGTAGGCTTCAGGGCAGTGCTACTGGGCTTTTATCACATGCGGTTGCTCTATTTCAGGGATTGGATCTAGGCAGCTCTGTATCTCAATCTATGTAATAAGTCTGCTTTATCACAGTATTCTACTTCATATTTATTTTATTTTTTAACTTTGAATCCATGTCAGTTAACCTATATGTAATAATGATTTCAGGAATAGAATTTGGTGATTCATCACTTACATATAACACCCATGCTCATCCCAACAAGTGTGCTCCTTAATGCCCACCACCCATTTAGCCCATCCCCCTACCTTCATATTTATTTTAAAGTAATACCTTGAGGGGCACCTGAGTGGCTCAGTTGTTAAGCATCTGACTTTGGCTCTGGTCATGATCTCATGGTTTGTGAGTTTGAGCCCTACGTTGGGCTCTGTGCTGACAGCTCAGAGCCTGGAGCCTGCTTCGAATTCTATGTCTCCCTCTCTCTCTGCCCCTCCTCATCTTGTGCATGTTCTCTCTCTCTCTCTCTCTCTCTCTCTCTCTCTCTCTTTCTCTCAAAAAATAAATAAAACATTATAAATAAATAAAAATATAAATAAATAAATAAATAAATAAGTAAAGTAATACCTTGAAAGAAATTTTAAAATCTCAAAACTGTAAAAAAAAATAAATAAATAAAAGCGTACAAAAGATGGATCGCATCATGGTTCCTGAAGCAACCCAGAGCACATCACTGTGGCACTGACAGTCTCACTGACACACACCTGAATTCACCATTCTTTCCAGGTCTTCTCCACAGGAGAGCTTATTAGGTAAGAGACAGGTTCTCATCAGCACATTTGGCTTCTGGCAACAACCATTTCTTCACCACTTCCATTCTCCCAGCCATCCATTCATCCATTCAAAAAACACCATTGTGTATCAACTCTGTAGTGAGCACTGTACCGAAAACTGGCAAGACAGAAAGAAATGAGACATTACCAAACGTCAAGACCTACCAGAGGCATGGTTGAAGGGGTAAGCGATGACCCTGGTTATTCTAATTCCATAGCCTTTTTCTCTTATGCACAGCTATCTGTGGATGCAAGAAAATTTCTGGAAGAAACTCCCCCATCCTCCCTGAGAAAGTCCTAATTTCAAATCAATGTTCAAAATATTTTCCCAAATGACATTCAATACTATTTAGTAACATTTGATCACATCATATAAAGTGCTAATACTTCCCCAAGTAATTTATTTCACTTAACTGTCACAAGATTTCCATGAGGTAGGTATGAGTATTCCCTTTAACTCTAGTCTCTGAGAGAATATTAGGTCACACATTCTACTCTGACAGAAACAGCTCCAAGGAAATTAAGGCCAGATTTGCCCCAGAGCTAGAACTCCTCTTGTCTCCCTCTTGTCTATTCAACTCATATTTTTCTGTATTTCTCAAATATTGATGGGTGTCATTTCTTCAATTCTTAATCTTTGTACATGAAACAGATGGACAAGGGAGTAGAAAAAGGGACAAGGTTAGAAATCTAGAAAGAAAGAAAATATTAAGGAAAAATTAGTTAAAGGCTGTCTGCAAAACAAAAACTCAATGTTATTTTCCTAAGACAGAAAATCCTCTTTGGATTTCTTTCAGTTAACAAAAACAGGCACTAACGTGGGTCTTTCCTAAAAGCAAAGTGGTGTAACACAAACTTTGGAAAAGAAGGAGACAGACACCTGTACTGCATAGTCCATACTCCTCAGATCCTAAAACTATCTCTTTTAGACATAGATCTATCAGGCTTGGTTGTCTGGTTTTAAAAAAATTTTTTTATGTTTTATTTTTTATATTTGAGAGAGAGACAGGGAGACAGAGAGCGAGTAGGAGAGGGGCAGAGAGACAGAGACAGAGTCCGAAGCAGGCTCCAGGCTCCAAGCTGTCTGCACAGAGCCCAACGCAGGGCTCAAACTCACAAACCATGAGATCATGACCTGAGCTGAAGTTGGACGCTTAACCTACTGAGCCACCCAGGTGCCCCTGGTTTTGCAGTTATTCAGGACATTAGACTTTGAAAGTTGGAACGGGGAAAAAAAAATTTTTTAATGGGGTGGGGATCACCTGGGTAGTTCAGTCGGTTAAGCAACCAACTTCCGCTCAGGTCATGATCTTGCTGTTCATGAGTTTGAGCCCCATATTGGGCTCTGTGCTGACAACTCAGAGCCTGGAGCCTGCTTCAGATTCTGTGTCTCCTTCTCTCTCTCTGCCCCTCCCCCACTTGCACTCTGTCTCTGTCTCTCTGTCTCTCTCTCTCAAAAATAAATAAACATTAGGGGCGCCTGGGTGGCACAGTCGGTTAAGCGTCCGACTTCAGCCAGGTCACGATCTCGCGGTCCGTGAGTTGGAGCCCCGTGTCAGGCTCTGGGCTGATGGCTCAGAGCCTGGAGCCTGTTTCCGATTCTGTGTCTCCCTCTCTCTCAGCCCCTCCCCCGGTCATGCTCTGTCTCTCTCTGTCCCAAAAATAAATAAACGTTGAAAAAAAAAATTTTTTTAAATAAATAAATAAATAAATAAACATTAAACAAAAAAGAAAAAAGAAAATTGGAACTTGGTAGTAGTAGCTAGCTTGAGAGAGACAGTCACAGAGAGAGGAATAAGAAGTGACAGCTGAGAGCCTGTTGATGAGCACAAAGACAGAAAACTGATCAAAAATAGACACAAATGCTCAGAAAACACTACAGATGGGGCTCCAGGACAAATATCCTTCATACTTTAAATGTCCCTGAGGGGCTATGATTCACATGACAACACTAGGTTAACAAGAACAGCTTGAAAAATATTTAATATCCTTTGTTAAGAGAATTTATGACAATACTTATAAATAGGATCATGCAAAATTGCAAAAATTAAGAAAAGTTACATACGACAATGGAGGCAAACTCAGATCCAGGTGAAGATTCACGCCTTTCCCCCACTGTGGTCTTAGACAAGTTAGTTAACCTCTTGGAATTCTACTTTCTTTCGTGTAAATTTTTTAATGCACATGTTAATACTTAGTTCTTATAGTTATTGAAAGACTAAGTAAGTCCGGCTTTATTACACATCGAACACCATGGCAGGCAAACAGCACACAATAATGTGGCTTTTTGTCATTTCCTTCAATTTCAGTTATCTGGAAAATTCGTTTCTCTGAAACAACTTCTACTAAAATACCACATGAACAAATTGTCAACTGAGCCAGTCCAACGTGATGAGGCAACTTGTCCCATATTCTCACGTTTGCCTAACCCCACTGGAAAGTTCAGTGAGTTTAAAAGTCTATACAAGCAATAATTTCTGCATAATATTTCAAAAATCTCTGTACCACTGGTTTCTCTTAATATTTTTATTAGCTAAGTCTTGCACCTATCATGCTGCAATTATGAAGCCTCACTAATGAAGATGGTTGCTGTTCCTCATGCTTACTGTTGTATTATGGGAAGAGGACAGTGAGAAGAGGCAATTTGGAGGCAAAGCTGGCCAAGATGGGTTCGCCTTATAGGGAGTTCTGGATGCCTTGAAGTTCCTGAGCAATTGAAGAAAAGGGTCAAAAGGCCACCGAGAAGGTGAAATGAGATGTAAATAGAGTAGAGGTGAAAGTGTGGAAAACATCAACAGAATGCCAGAGAATCTATTGGACAAAGATCTCCTGCATCACTCTGTCAAAAAAACGTGTCTAGGGGCGCCTGGGTGGCGCAGTCGGTTAAGTGTCCGACTTCAGCCAGGTCACGATCTCGCGGTCCGTGAGTTCGAGCCCCGCGTCGGGCTCTGGGCTGATGGCTCAGAGCCTGGAGCCTGTTTCCGATTCTGTGTCTCCCTCTCTCTGCCCCTCCCCCGTTCATGCTCTGTCTCTCTCTGTCCCCAAAATAAATAAACGTTGAAAAAAAAAATTTAAAAAAAAAAAAAAAAAAAAAAAAAAACGTGTCTATTTATTGCCTTTAATTGCAACTTGTTACTTCTGGTGTTTATTTGTCCTCATTCAATCGTGTCCAGGTTTCCTTGAAGCTCTCATGATTTGCTTAAGCTTTTGATAGACGCTAAAAGAAATTACCTGTCCAATTTGGGAAGTTCTTTTTTATGCCCCAAAGTTACAGCTGCATCAATGAGTACATATCTGAATCTTCCTTTATATCTCCTCACTAATTTCAAAACATGGTGGCCACCTCATTACTATGCATGTATGTGTGTGTGTGGCTGAAAGAGAGAATGAATCCGAGACAGAGGAAAAGGACTTTGGAATTAAACTAAACCATTCACTTTTAAAAGAGACTTTTCCTCCAGGCAGTTTCCTGGGATTCATTATTTTATTAATGTTGAACAGGCTCACAGTTCTCTAGATCGTGGGTTGGCACACTATAGTCTCCCTTCCAAATCTGACCAGATGCCTGTTTTTGTAAATAAAGTTTTATTGGAACACAGCCATATCCATCTGCTTATGTCTTATCTATGGCTGTGTTCACACAACAATGGCAGATTTGAGGAGCTGCGGCACAACATGTATGGCTCACAAAGCTGAAAATATTTACTATCTGGCATTTTACAGAAAAGGGTTACTGACCCTTGCTCTTGACGTCAGTATCTCCAGTTGAATCCAGGGGCTGAAGGGGTGATCCATTGGAATATGACATAAACTATTGACAGTTCTATTTGTATTTATCTTTTTCCTCCAAAACAATAAGGAATTACTCTTTAAAATTATTTGATAACATAGGTTGACCAGGAATTTCCCAGCTTGTCCGTGGATCAGATGGTTGCATTTAGATAATATGGCTGAGATATACTAAGGAAAAGATTTCACAGATGGAAGGGGTCAGCCCCACATCCTTCCTCACTTGTTCACTTCCAACTCATGGTGACATGGTACATTTTATGTGTGACTAAGTAAATGCTTTTAAAAATCTTATTACCTATCCAAATCAACCTATACAAAATGGACATATGACTTTAAAAGTTCCTACAGAAAGGGGTGCCTGGGTAGTTCAGTCAGTTAAGCATCTGACTTCAGCTCAGGTCATGATCTCACAGCTTATGAGTTCAAACCCCTCATGGGGCTCTGTTCTGACAGCTGGGAGCCTGGAGCCTGCTTCCAATTCTGTGTCTCCCTCTCTCTCTGCCCCTTTCCTGCTCACACTCTGTCTCTCTCTCTCTTTCTCTTGAAAATAAGTAAACATTAAAAAATTTTTTTAATTAAAAAAATAAAAGTTCCTGCAGAAAAAAACACAAAATTCTAATCCTACAAGCACAAGTAACTAACAAGGAAATAAAAGAGTTACACCTCCTTCTCCAAATAGGAACTTTTAGTCAACTATGATACTAAGTAAAACAATGTTTCTAAACAGGTTTGACAAGAAGTCAGCTCCGATCAGTCAACAGTCTTAAGAAAACTATTTGAAACACAAATTTACATCCTCAGTCATTTCTTATAAAAATCACCCTGTATGTATACTGTGCCATGAAAAATTAGAAAATTATGATAGCCTGGAACCATCATGCTTACTAAAATATTTTAAATATAGTTTATTTAATCTTCCTCTCAATCTTTCTTATTTCTATTTTGGGGCACATTGTATAGTATGTAGTCCAGTGCATGCTAATATACTATGCATATTATAGAGAATGGATAGATAGATAGATAGATAGATAGATAGATAGATAAACAAACACAAATGGGTAAAAGCTCATTTTTTTTATTGGTGCAGGGCATAAATGTTTTTGTACTGCCACTCTAGAAGGTAAAAGGTATTAAAAGACAAACTGAGGCATATTAAAGCTTTTAAGAGTTTGAGCAAAAATCTATTCCAATGAGGCAGTGCTTAAAACAGAAGCGATTAGGAGCACTCCACCAAACTAAGAGGGACAGAAGACTTTCATAGAGAAGATACAGAAGCAAAGTAAGGAAATTATTTGATGGACTGTAGCTTCGGAGGTTGCCCTGTTTGGGAAAGCCTGACTGCTGTTTGTGATCAGTTGCGCTTAGGTTTCAATTTCCTAACCTCGAGGCATTTATAGGATTATGTGGGTTTGGTTTACTTACCTAGGCTGTTGGCATTAGAACTACCTCAGTGTAGTAGCTTCTGTTTACTTAATTTCACAAAGAGTATAGAGACTTTGCCTTAGTCTAGACCTCTGTCAGTGATTAATCTTTCAAAAGCACAGAGACCTAGAAGTTTACCCAGTGGAGAGTCTATTAAAATTAGGAACACAGAAGCACACATGTTGCTTTTCTTATTGATACCAAATAATTGGAATTTTTTTCAACATTTTTTAACAAAATTGGAAAAAAATCTTTTATTGGTCTCAGATTTGATCATTTATCATCTAAGAATGAGAATTACATTTTGAAAACGAAGAATTCTAGACAAAGCCAAAAAATCTATGACTTTAAGGACTGGTTTTAAGGAATTCTAAAGCATAATATACTTGGTTAAGACATGTCATAAATAGAGTTGGTCACAAGGATATGAAAGACACTATACTTGGTAAATTACATATCTCCTTAGTCTGCACTGATTTTTAAGTTGATAAGCTACTTTGTTTTCCCTGGACAGACCTATATATTCTTAAGTAATGGATTGTATCAAAAGAATGAGAACCAGAGGACATGCACATACATAAAACACCTACTGTGTACTTGGAATGATGCAAAGTTTGCCCAATTCATGCTCAACACAATCTATATTTTATAGATTAAAAAACTGAGGCTGAGAGAATCTACAGAACTTGGCCGAGGTCACCCAGCTAATAAGTGGCAGAATTGAAATTTTAATTTCTTTCTCTCCAATGCCAAAGACAGGACTCTTCTACTGAAGCACACTATTCCCAAAACAAAGCAATGCTACACTGAAGGTTTTTTCTCCAGCAATTATGAAAAATGATTGACCCTTGAACAACATGGGTCAGAGGCGCCAACCCTCAATATAGCTGAAAATCCCATGTAACTTTTAACTTCCCCAAATCTTAACTACTAATAGCCTATTGTTGACCGGAAGCGTTACCAATAACATTAACAGTCGATTAACACATATTTTGTATATGTGTGTGTGTGTGTGTGTGTGTGTGTGTGTATCAAACTGTATTTTTATAATAAAGTAAGTTACAGAAAAGAAAAGGTTATTCAGAAAATCATAAGGAAGAGAACATGTATTTACAGTATTCCTCACATAACTGGACCCATGTAGTTTAACCCATTGTTCATGGGGTCAACTCTACTTTAAGTCACTTCAGTGGCCCTAGTTATGACCTTGCCATACACTGACATTTTATATTGAGAACCATTTGTTTGACTTTTCTCCATTGAAACAATGCTATAACAGCACGATTCAGTTCTCTGACCCATACAAACCTATTTAATTAATCGTATATTTGAACAATAATACCAAGTGCATATTATTTGTGAAGCCCGGATTTAGTGTCTTTATATGCATTAGGTCATTTGATTCCATAGCAACTTCTGTATACATACCATATTTTTCAACTCCGTTACTACTTTGTCTCAATTGGCAGTAAATCAAAACAGACCAATGCTTTCATTTAATATTTCAAGTTCTCACTGAATTCCAGATCCTCTACTATAAACTGGTATAGAGTAGAAGGGGTCTCCTCATTAAAACCACAAAAAGTCCAGAAATTTCCTAGATTTGACCAAGAACCAAGGTGACATACAGCCTTACCATTCCCTCCCACAAAGATGGCATCACAGGAGATTCTTTTGTGGTACGTGGTGGAAATCGAAGGAATCTAGCAGAAATGCCAGTCTTAAGTACCTGTTTGATAAGCTTCTCCGTGACTCACGCAGCACCACACAGACGGTATGTGCTACTATGTTACATAAGAAGCCAACTCCAGTGCTCCAAAATGTCAAGGTGTTAGGCTCCCTAAGAACCAATAGCTAAACTTGTGTCTCTCACTGTTAAAAAAAAAAAAATTAACAATAAAGGTCTCATTGGCTTTATTCAATGATTCATGAATCAAGCCAGCAGCATCCCATCTAACAGTTAGAAAGGATTTCTGAGAAGCTGCTCAAAATGAGGGACTTGTATAGGCAGGAAGGAGTGGGAACAGGAAGTTATACTAGCAAAAAGTGGATTGGTGATAACAAGGCCACTTACCTTTAGAGGATGGCAGCAGATTACCTCGCTAGAGCTGACCTCTGGTGCCTGACTGGTTTAAGTGACCTCTGGTGCCTGACCTCTGGTGCCTGACTGGTGCCTGACTGGTGCCTAAACCAGTGCCTGACTGGTTTAAGATTCTATTTCTGGGAGAGCTGAAACTATAGATAAGTATTAAGTCTCGGTTTGGGTATGTGGGGCCTAGCCTAAGTGGCTCCATCTAGGGCCTATTGTCTTGTTTTTAATCATCACCAGTAAGGTTGACCTTAGCAAAGTCATCTTGCAGTTCCCATCAAAATAACGAGTGAGCTCTCCCTAGGTTACTTGCTTCTCTCTTACTCTTTTTAACAAGTATTTTGGATTTATTTCAATTCTTTCCTTTGTTTGTGTAATTTACAGCCTTCTTTTTTCTCTAAAACTTTTGATTCTCTGATATTTTCAGCAGGTTTATGTATTTTTAATTTCCTTTGATCTGTACAAAATTTCTTGGTACCTCTGGAAAAAGCAAAATGAGGCAGAACAATAAATAGATTCTTTTCTAACTATCTTGGGTTTTCTCTCCTTTCATCTTTAACGAGGATCTCATCATTTGGACAACTGATGCTTTAGAATTTGCAATTATAATCATGCTTTTAAAAACTGACAGAGTGAGATTAAGTAAATCAGTGCACTTTGGAGGTGGAACAAATTGAGTAACTTTTTTGGCAATTTAATTCCTCCCCCTCTTAAACAACAAGCCTTAATTCAACACATCCAGCATACCTGGCCTAAGGATAAATATTTAGCTCAGGGAGACACTCTATGAACTGATAATTAAACCCAAAAAGCCTTCCACAAATTGCTCACTTAAAATCTTGTGCTTAATGGAAGTTTAAATCTAAGTAAATAGATTAAAGGGAAAAATGATGCTACCACTCTAAATAAGATAAAAATACTGTATACATTTTTGCTGTCTAAAGGCTTAACCTTTAAAGGCTTAGAATCCATCAGAGTCATATAGAAGATCAAGATATGTTATAAAATTTCATTTTTCTTATCCCGATGAAAAATCAACACACTTCAGATTTGTTTTATCTCTCTGCTATTAACAGATTGTCACAAGGCCTCTATGATTCAGTATTTAATTTTGTTAGTCAATTAAATTACCCACGTACAAACTTGCTCTTTCTCTGCAATTTCTTCTTCACTGCCTTAACTAGAAAAATGCTAGTAAAATTACATTTCTTTTTTGTCCTGAGACCTCAAAGAAAAATTTCCAAACTTGTGATGAAAATAACAAGCAACTGATCATTTCTCTTTACTCCAACTTTGAAATGAGGTTTAGAAAGAAAAGCTCCAAAAGATGATATAATTAGATGTACTTTCTTTTTAATGATGAACCATTTATGTTCCTTATTCTGGACATTTTCCCTTCACACATAAAATAAAGTAGTAAGAAAAAAACATTTTGGATGTTTTTAAAGAAGTTCCATCTCTGTTTCACAGAAGCCCTTGATGATTTTATCTTCCCAAATCATAGAGACCATGTTGTTATCATTATTTTTAAAATTCAACAGAAAATGGCCCACATACTTGAATATGCATAAGCATGCTCAAAAAAACAAATATACACAGTAAGCTCATTGTGTATCTTCTACTGTTGAATGCTATGCTATCTACACACATACACAGATATATTAAGCCAAAACCAAATGCATCTGTGGGTGGAAAAACTTCTTGCAGTTTTCTACTCCTCTTCAGTCATAATTAGTTGACTGAATAATTGCTGAAGTTCCTAAAATTTTAGTTGACTTAAACTTCATTGTATATAAGAATTATAATGTGCTTGTTAAAACAGATTGCAATGTTGTACTGGGAAAAATCTAATTTATTTCATCTCTCCTGAAACATCTAAACACTGTGGTATGTGAACTGTAGGGGCCCAGGGCAGGCCACCCCATAAGTTGCCACTTTGGCATACCGATTACTCTGAATTAAAAGTTACTTAGGTGGGGCACCTAGCTGGCTCACTCAATGGAGCATGGGACCCTTAATCCCGGGGTTGTTAGTTCAAGCCCCACATTATGTGTAGAGATTACTTAAATAAATAAATAAATAAATAAATAAATAAAACTTTTAAAAATAAATAAACAAAATTTATGTAGGTAATAGCCAATGCAAGAACATTCTGACCCCCTCTTTGTTTCCAGAAAACAGGAACTAAATCTCCCATGTGAAAGCTACCCTTCCTGTACTAGGAAGTAAAGAGATATCCTTAGCCCCAGAGGTAGGGAATTCAGAAGCAAGAAGGCTATATAAACAAACCTCATTACTTTTACTAATTTACCACTCAAGCCCAAATTCTGTTTAGAATTCCTTACTATCTGAAGTTCCCCTACATAAGTTCTCTTTGTCCTGTCAATTCCTAACACATTTGTGTTTTGTCTAAAAAGTATAGAAGAGGCCTGCCTTGGTCATTTCTTTGGGTCTCAATTTTATTAGTGGGCCTCTATGTGCATGCAATTAAACTTAGTGTTTTTTTCTTCTGCTAATCTATCTCATATCAATTTAATCTTTAAGACCAGCTAGAAGAAATTTGGTTATAGGAAAATGTTTCCTCTCCCCACCAGGACCATGGTTTTAGAAAAATCCTCTTAATCTCCTCCTCATTCCCAAAGGCTATTTATAGCTTATGGAGGAAAATTGGCTTCTGAAAATATTTTCCTACCTGGAAAAGTATCTGAAAACTCCTATTCATCTGTCAAGACAGGTCCATGTATCACCTCTTTAGTGGAAGTTCCCCAAATTTTTCAAGATGCAATTTCCACATTCCAGCAGTAGTAGTAATCTATTAAAGGCATACATCACCTATGGTCAACAAGGTAGTTGGATGGGTACAGACCCAATTGCCAGGTCTCCAACAGTGCAGCAGCAGGCATGGGAGCATGGGCTTCCACTCAAGGGCAATAGCTGCTTCTGATCTCTGAGTGTTACTCCTTTTTTTTCCCTCTTCTTATCTTCATTCTCTTCCCTTTGTTATTACAGCCCTTCCAATACCTGTGTATCCAATACCTTGCTTGAAATATCAAAAGCAATTCTAACAATTTTCTTAGATAACTGATGAAAATCTGAAGTCAACAATGACCTGAATTCAAACTTTTTCATATGTTCTATCTTACCACACATAATTTACAGGGAGGATTTTACACTCATAGATCCAACAGGATCTATAAGAGACTCCTTCTCTAAGACATTGAACAATATGTTATTAACCTAGAGTTTTGCATTAATGAGGGGAGCTGTGGCATCCATGAGAAGTTCTACAGCAACTGTCTTTGCTATATTATGAATGAAAGTGGATGATGCTGCTATTTTACTAGACACCTCCCTGATTTTAAGGAGCCAGGTGGGAGTGCGTACCTGGCATAGATAAGGTGAATACAATTATCCTAACTGGCAGCAAGAACAGAATGGCAATCAGAATGCTTTGTCACATAGGGATCTTTGGGGATGGCTTACTGATCATGGTGTTTCTGAGAATTAAATAGATGGGAAAAATACTTAAATATTATTTAATCTAGGGGCGCCTGGGTGGCTCAGTCGGTTGAGCGACCGACTTCGGCTCAGGTCATGATCTCACGGTCCATGAGTTCGAGCCCCGCGTCGGGCTCTGTGCTGACAGCTCAGAGCCTGGAGCCTGTTTCGGATTCTGTGTCTCCCTCTCTCTGACCCTCCCCCGTTCATGCTCTGTCTCTCTCTGTCTCAAAAATAAATAAACGTTAAAAAAAAATATTATTTAATCTACATAAAAAGAAAGAAAATATCTAGTTCTGATGAGTAGAAACCTTGAGGGATCATGGCTTCTTAGCCTATTCTCAGTCTTAAACCAATTCAAAGACCGAGAGACCCTTGATTAAGGGAGAGGACAGGACCTGGTGAGGAAGGGCCTTGCTAACTGTTGCAAAGTTTCTTCTTTGACTTTCCCTCTAAATCTTCCTTCAAAGGGTTTGGTAGCTGTTTACCAAGATGATTGTACAGTGAAGAAGAAAAATAATCTGATCATCTGAACTACACACAGACTTTGAATTGGTGCCGATCTCTGGATACTTAAAACATTTCTATTTTCTACTTGACCTAATAGGTGCTTATGGTCATCAAATGATAAAGAGATGTGGCCCTAGCCTACCTTACAGTGGGCCCATTGGGTCTGTAGGCCATCTTATATTTATTTTCCTACTTCTTGATGTGATGGCATAATTGCAATAGCCATATTTAAAAAATTACAAAATCTCCTACTGGCTTCTGATCAATAAAACAATGGCAATTATCATAAGAAGGAACTATGGTAAGCCCCTCAACTGCCCATAACTATCAGAAGAGTAAACCAAAGCAATTCTGTTTCCATGGGGGAATTACAGGGATAAATGCCACCATGAAAGATTTTAAAGACTGAATTTGTGGTTGTTATTACTTCCTTATTTAACTCTCTTATTTGACCTGTGAAGAAGGCAGACAAGTCTTAGAGAATGACATAAACATAATCAAGGGATGATTCCAAGTTCAGCTCCTAAAAGAGTTGTGGTCTATTTATTGGAGCAAATCAACACTGCAAATGCTTTATCTGTGTCAGTTAGCAAAGGCCACTAAAAGTAGCTTAGTTTACATGGCAGAAGCAACAGAACACTTTTCCTGATTTACCTCTCGAGGTTATGTTAACTTTGCAGTTTTCTATTATAATCTAGGACTTAGAAACCTCTATCATTTTGACATCCCACAGAACACCACAGAGACCAGCAAAGATCTGTTGAGTCACATATATCACCCTGACAGACTCTCCTGCCTCCCTCTTCCACATTTAAGGACCCTTGCAATGACATTGGCCTACCCAGTTAATCCAGGATAATCCTTTATTTTAAGGTCAACTGATTATCACCGTTATGTCATCCACTACTTTTATTCCCTTTTGCTATGAGAGGTAACATATTCACAGGTTCTGGGGATTAGAATGTGAACGGCTTTGGGAGGCAATTATTCTGTGTGCACTAGAACATTATGGCCCAGGACATTGAACAATGTTGGAAGATTCTGTGACAAATTAGGAATGCTTTATGAAGACTCAGGAAGGCTCCAATTAGAAAATCAGAGCAGAAATCCCTAGGATTTGGGAGTAAAGCCAAGTTCCCTTATGCATATAACTACCCTTTGAAAGAACAGCTCCTGGCTTGCCTGTGACCCCTATTACAGATGAATGTCTGACCAAAGGATACTACATGATCAGGGATCTAACTTATACATAATGAATCAAGTGCTATTTTATCCACAAAATCATGAAGTTGTACATGCACAGTAATACTTCATCATCAAATGGAAATGAGCCTGAAATTTAGCAAGTCCTGAAGACAAAATTCTCTTAGAACCTTCTCCTGCTGCTTTCTTGTTTCTCTCTCAATCCTTAAATACTACTTTGTAGGGTGTTTCATATTAACAATTGGCTAAGAAAGGAAAATCTTGGATCTACTTTACAGATGGAACCACATGACATGTTGGTACATTCTGGATGAGTGCTGCTATTGCATTATGGTCCTTAAAAGACTGTGGGACAGCAAACCATCTTAGTGGGTAGGACTTTAAAAAGTCTGTCTGGTTGTCCACTATATAGAGACAGAGAAAAAGCCTGACGTTAGATCTTCACTGACTCACAGACAGTGAGTAAATGCCTCTAGTTTAACCAGGTGGTCAGGCACTTGGAAGATGCATAATATGATTGGTGATAAGGATGGCTTAGGAAGAGGCATGTGGATATATGGCTCACAATGGGCAAGAGTAAAAGGAAATTTGGGTCTCATATTAATACTCACTAAGGAGTATCCACTTCAGAAGAGGCTCTCAATAATCATAAGGACAAGATTACACATTCTGTCAGTGCCAACAAGCTCTTTTCTCAGCCACCAAAGTGCTTATACAATATACAAAGTGAATAGAGTAGTAAGGAAGGAGGACCCAACAACATGGACTTTATTCACTTTGGCTATTCATGCTGCCACCACTGCTGAACACTCTACAGCAGAGGACAAGGTGGATCCCTCAACATGAGACCATCCAGCCACCTAGTAGCAGATTGATTACAAAGGGTCCTGTCCATCATAGCTCATTCACAATGGTACCTGCAATGGATTAAAAAGAGTCTCCCCCCCCCCACCCCAAATCATATCTACCCAGAACCTCATAATGCGACCTTATTTGAATATAGTATCTTTGTAGATATAATTAGTTAAGGATCTCTAGAAGAAATTATCCTGGATTTAAGGAAGGCTCTAAATTCAATGACTGGTATCCTTGTAAGAGGAGAGAGATACAGGGAGAAATGGAAATGTAAAGATAGTTATTGGAGTTTGGAGATTGGAGTTATCCTGCCATAAGTGAAAGAATGTCTGGGGCCACCAGAAGCTGGAAGAGGCAAGAAAGGATTCTTCCTCAGAGCCTTCAGAAGAGGGATGGCCCTGATGACACCCCAGTTTCAGACTTTTAGCTTCCAGAACTGCGAGAAACTAAATTTCTGTTGTTTTGAGCCGCCCATTGTGTATTACTTTTTTACAACAGCCCTAAAAAATCAATACAGTACCATATGTACTGTCATGGTATCCTACACAACATTGCTTCTCATCAAGGAGCTCATTTTACATCAAAACAGTATAATAATGTATTCATATTCAGAGGATCCACTATCCTTACTAGTGGTGTCCCTGCATCCAAAAGCAGCTGGTGTGAAGTTTATAGTAGAGTGGCTTACTAATGCTTCAAGGTATGGCATATGCCTTGAACTGATAACCAATATATTATGCTTTTTCTTCCATCACCTGAAAAGATGGATCATGGAACCAAGTGGTAGAGTCGGCAGTGGCTCCTCTATTACACTTAATAACCCACTCACAGAACTTCTGTCATGCCCCCATAATATTGGGCTCTGCTATATTACAGGCCTCCATTCCTGGGAAAGGAACAGCTCCATTAAGAAATACAATTGTTCAACTGAACTGAAAGTTGAGATAGCCACCTAGATATTTCAGGATTCTCAAAATGACACAAAATCAAATAGCATGAAGAGTAGTTAATTATCAAAAGGAAATTGTGTTGCCATCACACAGTAAGAACAAGGACGACTGTGTTTGGAACCCTAGGGATTTCCTAATCCTTCTCTTATTATTTCAATTCCAATCAGAAGGGCTAAAAGAAAATGGGAAAGAAAAGAAGGGCTAAAAGAAGACAATAGCAACCCAAGAAAGAAAAATTATCTGTAATTCAGACTCTTTCGGAATGAAGATTTTAACAAGAAGAGAGACTGGCTGAGAGCAAAATAAAAATGAAACATTAAAGGAGGAAGAATTTTATAAATATCAACACAGCCTCATGACAAGTTATAGTCATATTATAGTTATAGTTATTTGTAACAACTATAAATGTTTTTCTTCCTTGTTTTTCATGTAGATATATTAATATAAATTAGGTAGATACATATTGAGCAATTTTGCTTCCCTCCTGTCTCCCCCATTTTTTATTCAAAAAATAAAAAATAAAAACTAGTGATAGTTTTATAATTTAGCTTATAAAATGTGGAATATTCAGGAGGAATTGTTCTGTGAATTAGATGAGGAAATAGCATCATTGTTTATAAAAGAGGTATGTGCATTCAATCAGATGGAAACAGAATGTTGTATGGAAATTACATACGGGTAGAAGATGAGAATGGTTGCTGAGTGACCCAAAGTGTCAGTCACCTGAATCTTTGTTCTCAGTCCCTGTCCCCACCCTTCTTTGCTTGGCCAGTTATGATAGAAAGCTTGGAAGCTGACAACTAAATTTTCTTGCCACATTGCCAACTGGACTCCAATTAGATTCTGCCATTGGGAGACAAAATGAGATAATAGAAAGAGAAATGGCGGCGGGGGGAGGTGGGGGGGGAGGAGCGACACTTTCTGTCTCCAATTATTGGCAACATCTTTGGTAGCAAGGGTACTATCCACAGCACAGTGATGATGACGGCATTGATGAAGGTTGCAACTCTGGTTGAGGAAACCAGGGTTTCTAGAAACCTTCAGCAAATTTGAAACAGATGGCTATAGAGTCCCTAACACTAAAGTAGTGTGTGTAGACACGTGGATTCTAACTACTTCTGCTCTCTGTGTATCATCTCAGTTTGTGTTTCTCCCTCAGCTCCTTTCTTCCTCTGTTTGGCTCTTCCAGTTGTTCCAGCCTGTGTGTGTAAATTCTCTGTATTAAATTCCCTCACCTCAAAATACCTATAGAGGCTTCTGGTTTCCTGATTATACAGTAACTGATACACCAGTGTAGCTTCTAGCAATCTGCCAGCTCACCTGGGTGTCACATTAAAAATTAATCGTTACAGGGGCGCCTGGGTGGCTCAGTCGGTTGGACATCCAGCTTCGGCTCAGGTCATGATCTCACAGTTTGTGGGTTCGAGCCCCACATCAGGTTCTGTGCTGACAGCTGGGAGCCTGGAGCCTGCTTCCGATTCTGTGTCTCCCTCTCTGCCCCTCCCCCACTCACATTCTGTCTCTCTCCCTCTTTCAAAAATAAATTAAAAAAAATTAATAGTTACACATCATAATTTTCACAGGTAACCTGATCTTGGGTCTTAAGGTTCTAGACTTGTGGAAAAAGCCAATAAGGACTGGGCTATTTCTCTCCCACATCTTTCCCTGTGAGAAAGTAATGTCCATTTCAATTGTGCCCAGAATTTTCTGTTCCAACTCTTCACTCCTTCTTTATTTCAAAAACTTCTCTTTTACTATTTTTCTTAAATTCATTTTATTTTTTGCTAATCTTTTCTTCCTAAATTCAAAATGAATATATATTAATTGTAGAAAAGACAAAAAGAGAAAGAAAAAATCCGTGGTACTAATGATCCTAAAGATTTCCATTATGACACATCCAGGCAGGGAGCCATCTATGTATCTTTGTAGGTTGAGGAGGTCATAGTGGATATGAGTGAGGACACTACAATTGGGCAGATCTCAGTCTGAGTCCTAGCTATATGGCCTTGAGCAAATTAACTTCTCTAACCCTCAGTTACACTACCTGTATAATGGAGTTAATAAATGTACCTACCTCATAAAGTTGTTGTACGTTAAGATAATGAATGTAAAACAATTAACATAGTGCCTCTCAGGTGTCATTCAATACTTTACAACATCATTTAAAATTTTTTTTAATGTTTATCTATTTATTTGTATGAGAGAGAGCGTGCGTGTGCACATGCAGGGGAGGGGCAAAGAGAGAGAAGGAGACACAGAATCTGAAGCAGTTCCAGGCTTTGAGCTGTCAGCACAGAGCCTGACGTGGGGCTCAAACTCATGGACTATGAGATCATGACCTGAATTGAAGTTGGTTGCTTAACCGACTAAGCCACCCAGGTGCACCTCAACATCATTTTTGATGCCTGCCTCATATCCTATCCCACTATATAGTGCCAAGACCCCAACTGTTGGATTTGGTTTGTTTATATCTTTTTGTTATTATTAAATAAAACATTATTATCATAAGACTGACCACTACATTTCTGCATACATACTTTGATTATTTCCTTTGGATAAATTTTTCTTTTTTGTTAATTATTACTCATTCCAGGAAGTGGTCACCATTAAAGAGTTAATATATGTAAAGCACTAATGGCTCACACATACCAAGCACTAAGTATTAGACATGTACTTTTCTCCATCTTAGTCGGATTAACATTTTTAAAGTATTGATAGATACTCTATTTTCTAAGCCTTCTGATTTCTGGAAATGACTTTCTTATAGCCTTTTCACATAAAGGTCACCCTGATTCAGTAATAATTTTGCAGTCTATAACCTCCATGCCCTCCATAGTCTGTGGATGTGACTCCACTGTTTCCAGTATTTGGAATAGTATTTAATGTATCTAATCCACCTGTTTTTTTTAAGCCTCTTTTTACTTACCTGCTTTTTTCTGGTAGATAAATGCAAAACAGTCACAAACAGACCATTTTCAAACAAAAAAAAGGAAGCAAGCAAGAAAAAGAAAAGAAAAAAGAAAGAAACACAAAATAAAGTTCTTAAAACACATGAGAAAATGTTCAGTCTTGCAAGTGAAAAAAAAAGGCAAAGCAAAACTGCATGTCATTCTTTTTCTTTTCAAGTTACCAAGTATTAAAATAAAATTACACAATTCCACAGCAAATATTTGGAGGCATTGACTCTCTTATTTCCACTAGTGGGAATGCAAATTGGCATAGCTCTTCTAGACTATTACTTTGGCAATTTTCTAAACCCTTTAATCATAAAAATCTAGTTTAGATATTTATACTAAAGAAATAACTATGAATCTGCAAAAAAAATGTTTTAAGTATAGTGATATTTACCACACATTCATCACAATAAAAAAATTAAGTCCATAAATATCTGACAGAAATAGATTGAACCTATAAATAGTAATGCATCTATTCATAAGATTGCTATGGAATCATTAAAATGTCGTGAAGTGGGTAGATACCTCTGTTAGAGGATGAAGTGAAAAAAAACACCAAACCAGTTTCCAAAGAGAAAATTTGGTATTATGCCCATTTTTCTTCAGTAAGGGGGACATCTTCATCTGGTAGAGTAGGTTCCAAAAAGCTAAAAATGATTATCTCAGGAGTACAGGAATAGAAGACTTTTTCTTTGTTTTATTTTGTACATTCTTATTTTTCTAAAGTTTTATGGAATTCAAAAAAAAATGACCATCATAGTTAGCTATATCATTCGTACTTAGCATATCACGAGAGTTTTTCTCCTTTAGTACAGATTTAGTTTTACCTGTAAGATTTCATTTCCTAAGAAAACTATGTGCTTTTAAAACAAAACAGACTGCCATAAATTATTTTAAACCTCAGAACACCACATATTTAACAATTTATACATTGATGCACCATCTCCATAAAACTGAAATGTCTATAAATCTATGTCGAGTGTCATGACTATATGAAGAAAGAGACAGAGTAGTCCCGTTCAGCTGTCATGACGAATATAATTACAACAGCTGTCATGGGCATTATCTGGGTTGCATTTGCTGCCCAGTACCTTCTATCATGAATTAAAATCGTTTTCCCAAGAAACAATCACAAGGTGATTTTCATTGTATTTTCATGAAGACAATTTATCCAAATCATTTTGGGGAGGAAAAGATATTAAAATAAACAAAACAAGAGCAGAGGAAAGATAAAAATGAAAAATTACACTAAGCGTAGAGAGAAGCAAGGCAGGAGACTAAAATGAAGAAACTGGAGTCCTCATTCTGATCTTTGCCAAAAAGACAATATTTGATAAAACTCTGTGTATCTTCCAACAGGATCTAAATTACGTAAAGCAGTGTTCTAGGTTAGAAGTACCAATCAATTCACATCCCCACTCTTTATCAGACATTTTAAGGATCAGTATTGCTAGGTTAGCCAGTGTTAATAAAGCAAGAATCCAGTGATCTATTCTAGGAGTGGATTATTTTTCACTTGCAGTCAACACTACTAATTTTTCAGCAGCCATTATTGCTCTAATGAGCCATTTCTTATCACATTTAGATGCTCTGGATACGGGATTCCTATAACTTATGATAACAGTTTAAATACTGGGCCAGGTAGAACAGTCAATCAAAATGAAATATAATTTGTCATACTTTTTCTTCCCACTTCTGTCCTGTTTGTTTTCTTCAATACATGATATGGTCTAGACCAAGTAAAGACCACAACAGAGGAAATTATATAGATAACTCAGCCCTCTAAACACATTATCATGTGCTGAACTTCCTAATTCCAAACCTTCCTGTCTATTGTGAAATCATACACTAAAGTATTGAATAAAAAAGATTATGAACAATAGATTCTTCTTATGTTTGTTTTAAAGATTAAACATTTCGGGGTGGGTCAGTTGGTTAAGCATCCAACTTCAGCTCAGGTCATGATCTCGCCATCCTTGAGTTCAAGCCCTGCACAACAGTCTCTGTGCTGACAGCTCAGAGCCTGGAACCTGATTCGCATTCTGTCTCCCTCTCTCTCTGCCCCTCCCCCGCTCACGCTCTGTCTCTCTCTGTCTCCCAAAAATGAATAAACGTTAAAAAAATTTTTTCATAAAAAAAAAAGATTAAACATTTCAGTATGGCAAAGAAGAATTTTAAGAAAAACAGTTGTGAATTTCTGGGGAAAATGGTAGTTGGATCACAGTAACATAACCTTGATTCCTTCTAAGAAGCTTCCTGAAATAGCAAAAAATATGCATGTATTTTTTTAATGTTTATTCATTTTTGAGAGAGAGAGAGGTAGAGAGAGAGGGAGAGACAGAATCTGAAGCAGGCTCCAGGCTCTGAACTGTCTACACAGAGCCTGATGCAGGCTTCAACCCACAAGCCATGAGATCATGACCTGAACCAAAGTCAACACTTAACCAGCTGAGCCACCCAGGCACCCCAAAATATGCATGTATTTTCATCAAAGCACCCTTCAATCATTTTTATATAGGAGAGGTTTCAATCTAAGGCAAGAACAATTCACAACTGCCTTTCCTGATACAGCATCCGTGTTTCGTAGGAAGAGAGAAAAGATCCTAGCAGCACATTACCACAAAAAACCTTATTTTAAACTATCAAATGTGGAGGTAAGGACAGGCTATGGGACAAATGAGCAATCCTCTTGAAGCTCAGAAACACTCCTACAAAACATATGTAAATATAAAAAAATTAAAACCCATAAAAAGAAAGAACATAAGAGCAGCCTTGAACACCTCCTCCCCAATACTAAATACCAGAATTATTTTTGAAAAATATTATTGTGTCTCAAGTTGCCATATCTAGCCTAATCAATCTTTAAGTGATGGCCCCTCTCGCGAGCATTACTCATCTTTCCTCCAAAGGTTTCAGGTGGTGTGAAAATATGAGGGATATAGCCACTCTTGCTTTGCACAGAGTGCAGAATTATAAAAAATGCCCATACAAGCTGAAACTCTGTGAAGTGGCTTTTGTTCCATGATCTTTAAAAATTTTGTCAAGATTTTAAAAACTCACTTACTGTCAGTTATAAATTTAGATGGGAATGAAAAAATAATAAAACTAATATTTATTTGATGCACTCTAACTTAAGATATTAGATGCATCACAAATTCAAGTGTTTTATTTCTCTGTAGTTTCAACAATGCTTGTCTTCTTCTCATAATATAACTTAGCAGGTGGAGTGAGAATCTCCTCTATGCTTTGGTAAATTATGCTCTTTTCTAAATTTGGTTCATTTTTCAACATTTTATCCTTTACACTTTTAATGTCTTGAAAAACTCTCTGTGTTCCTTTGAATTTTTTTCTAATGTTTATTTATTTTTGAGAGCGAGAGAGAGGGAGAGAGAGCAGGGTATAGACAGAATCCGAAGCAGGCTCCAGGCTCTGAGCTGTCAGCACCAGAGCCCAACGCAGGGCTCAAACCCATGAACCATGAGATCATGACCTGAGCCACAGTCTGACGCTTAACAGACTGAACCACCTAGGCCCCTCTCCTCTGCCCCTCCCCCACTCAAGCTCTGAGTGTTCCTTTAATGGGAAGTTTTTTCTCAGAGTCCCTTCCTCTAGGACATCTTCATCTTTGTCATCACCGCTTTCCTCACTTAACATCAGAAAGTTGGCCTTTGCTAACTTTCTGTGGCAGCACATCTAGAATCACAGGAACAACATCAGTGCTTACATTCTCCCAGTCCATCATTTCTTCTATAACTCTGTTTATGCCCGATTCACATTCTACTTCCAGTGTTATTATTTTTTGTTTCTTTGCTGCATCCTTGTTGGTTAATTTCCTCTTTCAATTATTCATGCTTGTAAAAGGTCACGTGGTTTAGCACTGAGAGACATGGAGACAGCACAAGCACACACTTGGTTGTCTTTCCATGAGCTGAGTAACAGAGGCTCGGTGACAAATCAAGACTTTGAAAGAAGTGGTGTGATAGGCCACTGATAATGATGATCATCTGAATTATTATGTAGTGATTTATGCATTGAAGAACTAGCAAAAAATTTGTACTCTATGCAATTACTCACAGTTCATATTTCATGGTAACTGAAATTTGAACTGTGTTGTGGGAGGACCAGTGTTGTTTAACTAAACTATAGTAACTGATATCCACGCATGTCGAAAGCCATGGAAAGCAAGATATATGCCTGTATATTGGGATTTTTTTAGGTATCATTATTTACCAGTATGATGATTTGAAATCACAAGGGAATGAATTTAAAATTTACAAGAACTATTTATAAGAACAAAAACTAAAGTTTAGCAAGGTGCAAGATCACAAAATAATAGGGGTGCCTGGGTGGCACAGTTGGTTAAGTTTCTGACTAGGTTTTGGCTGAGGTCATGATCTCCTTGTTTCGTGGGTTTGAGCCCTGCATGAAGCTTCACACTGTTAGTGAGGAGCCTGCTTAGGATTCTCTGTTCCCCTCTCTTCTGCCCCTCCCCCACTCAAGCTGTCTCTGTCTCTCTCAAAATAAATAAATAAACTTAAAAAAATAGAAGTCCCTTATTGTAGCAAACACTTCTAAAATTTAAGAGTAACTGATCATTTTCACAATAGCAGCTAAATACGAAATGCAGAGAATGAAAGATATTGTAAGCTGACTCATTCAGTAGCCATTACTATCCCTGTCTAGGTTACTTTCCTTAAGCCTTAAAAGTACCTGTTCCAGCCTCTGCTGTAGGTAGTTTGTTACATGACCTGGTTTTTACCTAGCAGAAGCATCTTCATGACATGTAGGAGAGAAAGCAAACTTCATGGGGCAGAAGCTGTAGATAGAAAAACCAAATCTTCTGGTAAGCTTGATGTCTAAGAAATTTTGTTTTTCCAGAACATGTGTGGCAGGTTTTTAGGCATCTAGAATGTCTGAGATGCTGATGGAAGTGACACAATGGCAGCATGCTCTAGGTAGAACAGCCCCCATGGTGTTAGGCAGCTCCCACCTGGCTACTTTGTCCCTAGCTATCTGGCATCTAAGCCTGACTCTCCATCTCTCTCAGAGGTTCTGCAAACTACTCAGTTTTCTTTTTCAGTAAACAACCTTTTTACTTCTCACATTCACATTTGCTAGAGGATTATGTTGTCTGTATGTAAGAGCCCTGACTGATACATTCAGGAATACCTTCACCAACTAACATGTAGGATCCATACTGTAAAACATTAGTGAATGTTTTGAAAATGGAGACTTCAACAAATGGAAACTGCATTAGATATCTTTTGCTGTGTAGCAGATTACCACAAATTTAGCAGCTTAAAACAACACTAAATTCACTAGCTCACAGTTCTGTAGGTCAGAAGTCCAAGTGTGTCACAACTGTGTTCTCAGCTCAGAATCTCACAAGGTCAAAATCAAGGTGTTGGAAGGATGTGTTTTCACCCGGACCTGAGTCCTCTTCCAAACTCATTTAGGTTGATGGCAGAATTCAGTTCTTCACTGGCTGTCAGTCAGGGGGCGGGGCTTTACCTCCAAAGGCCATTCGCTTGTCCTTGCTACATGGTCCCCTCTATCTTCAAAGCCAGAAAAGGAACATCTATCTCATGTGTAATCCCCATTAAACTTCAAATCTCCCTTTCAAGGAGGGCATAAGCCTTTTTAAGAGCCCACCTGGTTAGGTCCAGCCCACCTGGATAATCTTCCTTTTGATAACTCAGATGTCAACTGATTAGTGACCTAATCATGGGAATGATATCCCATAATAGTTGCAGGGCCTGCTCACATACAAGGCCCTGCCAACACAGAAAAAATACCATAGAAGCCTTAGATTATTTCATAAGGATAATGCAGATTTCACCTAAATCCTACCAGAATGTTTAGGTAGAACTTTGAAAAAAAAAACATTAAAAAAATAGCAGACAGAAACAAGCAATGGATTTTTAAAAAGAAAAAATTTAATGGATCTTGCAGAAGCAGTTATAAAATTATATTATGTTTATAATTATAAATTTTACTTAAATTTTACATTTCAAAGTCATTATAACTGAAAGTGTTACACTGAGACAAAAATAAAGGGAACAGATCATTGGAACAACAGGAAAAAACAATGGAAAGAGTAGAAAGAGTATAAATAGATCCAAATATTAATGGATGATTATATATGATAAAGGGTTTATGTCTAATCTGTTAGAGAAGGATGGATTATTCAATAAATGATGTTAGTAAAATTGCCTATATATTTGTGTAAAAATAAAATTAAATGCCTACTTCATACTATCCTCTAAAGTAAGGTTCAGCTAGATTATAAATATAGTTCAAAAAAAATTACAAGAAATGAAATAGGTGAATATCTCATTTCTGAGTGAAAAAAGAGAGAAATACAAAAATGTACATATGTGACCAAAAATAAAGACCTTTTTGTGGCTTCCAAACCACCACTTAACAAGAAAGCAACAAAGGAGAAAATAATTGCACGGTTTTGGGGGGGGTTTTTACTTAACATGAAATTTATTGACAAATTGGTTTCCATATAACATCCAGTGCTCATCCCAACAGGTGCCCTCTTCAATACCCCTCAAACACCTCCCATCAACCCTCAGTTTGTTCTCAGTTTTTAAGAGTCTCTCATGTTTTGGCTCCCTCTCTCCCTAACCTTTTTTTTTTCCTTCCCCTCCCCCATGGTCTTCTGTTAAGTTTCACAGGATCCACATAGGGGTGAAAACATAGAGTATCTGTCTTTCTCTGTATGACTTATTTCACTTAGCATACCACTCTCCAGTTTCATCTACGTTGCTACAAAAGGCCATATTTCATTCTTTCTCATTGCCAAGTAGTATTCCATTGTGTATATAAACTACAATTTTTTTATCCATTCATCAGATGATGGATATTTAGGCTCTTTCCATAACTTGGCTATTGTTGAAGGTGCTGCTGTAAACATTGGGGTACAAGTGCCCCTAGACATCAGCACCCCTGTAACCCTTGGGTAAATTCCTGCAGTGCTATTGCTGGGTCATAGGGTAGATCTATTTTTGATTTTTTGAGGAACCTCCACACTGTTTTCCAGAATGGCTGCACCAGTTTGCATTCCCACCAACAGTGCAAGAGGGTTCCTGTTTCTCCACATCCTCTCCAGCATCTATAGTCTCCTGATTTGTTCATTTTAGCCACTCTGACTGGCGTGAGGTGGTATCTGAGTGTGGTTTTGATTTGTATTTCCCTGATGAGGAGTGACATTGAGCCTCTTTTCATATGCCAGTTGGCCATCTGGATGTCTTCTTTAGAAAAGTGTCTATTCATGTTTTCTGCCCATTTCTTCACTGGATTATTTGTTTTTGGGGTGTGGAGTTCGGTGAGTTCTTTATAGATTTTGGATACTAGCCCTTTTTCTGATATGTCATTTGCAAATATCTTTTCCCATTCCGTTGGTTGCCTTTTAGTTTTGTTGATTGTTTCCTTGGCAGTGCAGAAGATTTTTATCTTCATGAGGTCCCAATAGTTCATTTTTGCTTTTAACTCCCTTGCCTTTGGAGATGTGTCAAGTAAGAAATTGCTGTGGCTGAGGTAAGAGAGGTTTTTTCCTGCTTTCTCCTCTAGGGTTTTGATGGTTTCTTGTCTCACATTCAGGTCCTTTATCCATTTTGAGTTTATTTTTGTGAATGGTGTAAGAAAGTTGTCTCGTTTCATTCTTCTGCATGTTGCTGTCCAGTTGTCCCAGCACCATTTGTTAAAGAGACCGTCTTTTTTCCATTGGATATTCTTTCCTGCTTTGTCAAAGATTAGTTGGCCATATGTTTGTGAGTCTGGTTCTGGGGTTTCTATTATATTCTATTTGTCTATGTGTCTGTTTTTGTGCCAATAAACCATGCTGTCTTGATGATTACAGCTTTGTAGTAGAGGCTAAAGTCTGGGATTGTGATGCCTCCCTCTTTGGTCTTCTTCTTCAATATTACTTTGGCTATTCGGGGAGTTCTGTGGCTCCATACAAATTTTAGGATTGCTTGTTCTAGCTTCAAGAAGAATGCTGGTGCAATTTTGATTGGGATTGCATTGAATGTGTAGATAGCTTTGGGTAGTATTGATATTTTGACAATATTTGTTCTTCCAATCCATGAGCATGGAATGTTTTTCCATTTCTTTATATCTTTTTCAATTTCCTTCATAAGCTTTCTATAGTTTTCAGCATGCAGATCTTTTACATCTTTGGTTAGGTTTATTCCCAGGTATTTTATGATTCCTGGTGCAATTGTGAATGGGATCAGTTTCTTTATTTGTCTTTCTGTTGCTTCATTGTTAGTGTATAAGAATGCAACTGATTTCTGTACATTAATTTTGTATCCTACAACTTTGTTGAATTCATGTATCAGTTCTAGCAGACTTTTGGTGGAATCTGTCGGGTTTTCCATGTATAATATCATGTCATCTGCAAAAAGTGAAAGCTTGACTTCATCTTTGTCAATTTTGATGCCTTTGATTTCCTTTTGTTGTCTGATTGCTGATGCTAGAACTTCCAACACTATGTTAAACAACAGCGGTGAGAGTGGACATCCCTGTCGTGTTTCTGATCTCAGGGGCAAAGCTCTCAGTTTTTCCCCATTGAGGATGATATTAGCTGTGGGCTTTACATAAATGGCTTTTATGATGGTTAAGTATGTTCCTTCTATCCCGACTTTCTCAAGGGTTTTTATTAAGAAAGAATGCTGAATTTTGTCAAATGCTTTTTCTGCATCCATTGACAGGATCATATGGTTCTTTTCTTTTCTTTTATTAACGTGATGTATCACATTGATTGATTTGCGAATCTTGAACCAGCCCTGCAGCCCAGGAATGAATCCCACTTGGTCAGGGTGAATAATTCTTTTTATATGCTGTTGGGTTCAATTTTCTAGTATCTTATTGAGAATTTTTGCATCCATATGCATCAGGGATATTGGCCTGTAGTTCTCTTTTTTTTTTTTGCTGGGTCTTTGTCTGGTTTAGGAATCAAAGTAATGCTGGCTTCATAGAATGAGTCTGGAAGTTTTCCTTCCCTTTCTATTTTTTGGAACAGCTTGAGAGGGATAGGTATTATCTCTACTTTAAATGTCTGGTAGAATTCCCCAGGGAAGCCATCTGGTCCTGGACTCTTATTTGTTGGGAGATTTTTGATAACTGATTCAATTTCTTTGCTGGGTATGGGTCTGTTCAAGTTTTCTATTTCCTCCTGTTTGAGTTTTGGAAGTGTGTGGGTGCTTAGCAATTTGTCCAATACTTCCAGGTTGTCCAGTTTGTTGGCATATAATTTTTCATAGTAATCCCTGATAATTGCTTGTATTTCTGAGGGATTGGTTGTAATAATTCCATTTTCATTCATGATTTTATCTATTTGGGTCATCTCCCTTTTCTTTTTGAGAAGCCTGGCTAGAGGTTTATCAATTTCCTTTATTTTTTCAAAAAACCAACTTTTGGTTTCATTGATCTGCTCTACAGTTTTTTTAGATTCTGTATTGTTTATTTCTGCTCTGATCTTTATTATTTCTCTTCTTCTGCTGGATTTGGGGTGTCTTTGCTGTTCTGCTTCTATTTCCTTTAGGTGTGCTGTTAGATTTTGTATTTGGGATTTTTCTTGTTTCTTGAGATAGGCCTGGATTGTAATGTATTTTCCTCTCAGGGCTGCCTTTGCTGCATCCCAAAGCATTTGGATTGTTGTATTTTCACATTCATTTGTTTCCATATATTTTGTAATTTCTTCTCTAATTACCTGGTTGACCCATTCATTGTTTAGTAGGGTGTGCTTTAACCTCCATGCTTTTGGAGGTTTTCCAGACTTTTCCCTGTGGTTGATTTCAAGTTTCATAGCATTGTGGTCTGAAAGTGTGCATGGTATGATCTCAATTCTTGTATACTTATGAAGGGCTGTTTTGTGACCCAGTATGTGATCTATCTTGGAGAAGGTTCCACGTGGAAACTTGAAGAAGAAAGTATATTCTGTTGCTTTGGGATGCAGAGTTCTAAATATATCTGTCAAGTCCATCTGATCCAATGTATCATTCAGGGCCCTTGTTTCTTTATTGATCCTGTGTCTAGATGATCTATCCATTGTTGTAAGTGGAGTATTAAAGTCCCCTGCAATTACCACATTCTTATCAATAAGGTTGCTTATGTTTGTGAGTAATTGTTTTATATATTTCGGCGCATAGACATTTATAATTGTTAGCTCTTCCTGATGGATAGACCCTGTAATTATTATATAATGCCCTTCTTCATCTCTTGTTACAACCTTTAATTTAAAGTCTAGTTCGTCTGATATAAGTATGCCTACTCCAGCTTTCTTTTGACTTCTAGTGGCATGATAGATAGTTCTCCATCCCCTCACTTTCAATCTGAAGGTGTCCTCATGTCTAAAATGAGTCTCTTGTAGACAGCAAATAGATGGGTCTTATTTTTTTATCCATTCTGATACCCTATGTCTTTTGGTTGGAGCATTTAGTCCATTTACATTCAGTGTTATTATAGAAACATATGGGTTTAGAGTCATTGTGATGTCTGTAGGTTTCATGCTTGTAGTGATGTCTCTGGTACTTTGTGGTCCTTGCAACATTTCACTCGAAGAATCCCCTTTAGGATCTCTTGTAGGGCTGGTTTAGTGGTGATGAATTCCTTTAGTTTTTGTTTGTTTGGGAAGACTTTTATCTCTCCTATGCTGAATGACTAGCTGGATAAAGGATTCTCGGCTGCATATTTTTTCTGTTCATCACATTGAAGATTTCCTGCCATTCCTTTCTGGCCTGCCTATTTTCAGTAGATAGGTCTGCCACTAGTCTCATGGATCTCCCTTTGTAAGTTAGAGCCTGTTTATCCCTAGCTGCTTTCATAATTTTCTCTTTATCCTTGTATTTTGCCAGTTTCACTATGATATGTCATGCAGAAGATCGATTCAAGTTACATCTGAAGGGAGTTCTCCGTGCCTCTTGGATTTCAATGCCTTTTTCCTTCCCCAGATCAGGGAAGTTCTCAACTATGATTTGTTGAAGTACACCTTCAGCCCCTTTCTCTCTCTCTTCCTCTTCTGGAATTCCTATGATATGGATATTGTTCCATTTGATTGCATCACTTAGTTCTCTAATTCTCCCCCTCATACTCCTGGATTTTTTTCTCTCTCTTTTTCTCAGCTTCCTCTTCTTCCATAATTTTATCTTCTAATTCACCTATTCTCTCCTCTGCCTCTTCAATCCGAGATGTGGTTGCCTCCATTTTATTTTACACCTCATTTATAGCATTTTTTAGCTCTCATGACTATTTCTTAGTCCCTTGATCTCTGTAGCAATAGATTCTCTGCTGTCCTCTATACTTTTTCCAAGCCTAGCGATTAATTTTATGACTATTATTCTAAATTCTTGTTCCATTATATTGCTTAAATCGTTTTTGATCAATATGTTAGCTGTCGCTACTTCCTGGAGTTTCTTTTGAGGAGAATTCTTCCATTTTGTCATTTTGGGTAGTCCCTGGGTGGCACGGAACTGCAGGGCACTTCCCCTATGCTGTTTGGAGTAACTTGTGTTGGTGGGCGGGGCCGCAGTCAGACCTGATATCTGTCCCCAGCCACAGTCAGACTGGTGTGTACCTTATCTTCCCCTCTCCCAGGGGCAGGACTCACTGTGGAGCGGTGTGGCCCCTGTCCAGACTACTTTCACACTGCCGGGTTTGTGGTGCTGCTTTGATGGGATCTGGCATATTAGCTGGGGTGGATCCTCTTCTGTGGGCCTCTTGTCTACGCTTGGCTCCGGAGAGTCTGTTCTGCTCGTCTTCTGGTGGTTTTCTGGGTTATTTAGGCAGGTGTAGTGGAATCCAAGTTGTCTGCAGGATGAGGTGAGGCCAGTGCCCTCCTATGCCTCCATCTTCCCCGGATCTCTAATTGCAAGTTTTGTGAGAGATACTAACAATTCATTAAAGGCAATATGGAAAAGTGAAACACTCCAATGGAAAAAATTTAAAAATAGGTGAAAACAGACAATTAATTTAAGGGGATTTTTGAACTGCCAGCAAACTTTTGAAAACTGTTCAGCCTCTATTAATTGAACTAATGTAGTTAAAGAATAATGAGCTATCAAATTTTTTTTTTTTTGCCTTGCAAAATGCAGTAAATTTAAAAATATCTTGGAAAGGACATCCAAAAACTAACTTTCTTCTTCATTGCCCATGAGCATACAAACTGGTGATGTGATATTTTGTGAAAAACAATTTGGTCTTGCTAAAGGCTTTAAAAGGTACATACCCCATGTATTAGAAATTCCACTTATGATCATTTGTAGCATTCCACATTTACTTATTTAGCAAACATCTACTTAGTGTGTACTATGTGCCAAGCTCTATTCTAAGGACTTTGCAAATATTGACCCATTTAATCCTCACAACAACTTAATGAGGTAGGTACTATTATCATTCCTGTCATATTACAAATGAGGTAATTAAGGCATCGAGGTTAAGCAACTCATTCAAGATTGTCACACACCCACTAAGGGCAAGAGCCACGATTTGAACCTGGGAAGTCTGCTTCATGGCCCAAGCTTCTAAACTCTGCCATACAGCCTCTCATGAAATCTATGAAATAAAAAAGAAATATTCTCAAAAGGTGTCCCAAAAGAATAATGCCATCAAAACTCAAGCTATATCTTAGTTTTGTGTATCTCTTAGAACGCTTGTGTTCTCTTTTCTCCACATCCTTGCCAACATTTATATATCTTCTCTATCTGATAACAGCCATTTTCACCAGGATGGTTTTGGTTTGCACTTCCCTGATGATTAGTGATGTTGAGCATCTTTTCATGAACCTATTGGCCTTTTGTATGTCTTCTTTGGAAAAATGTCTATTCAGGTCCCTTTGCCCATTTTTAATGGGATTATTTGCTTTTTGCTATTGAGTTGTATGAGTTCTTTATATATTTTACATATGAACCCCTTATTCAATAAATAGTATTTTCTCCCGTTTTGTACATTGCCTTTCCAATTTGTTGTTTCCATTGCTGTACATATTACTTTAATGTAGTCCCACTTGTTTATTTTCATTTTTGTTGCCTGTGCTTTTGTTGTCTTATCCAAAAATCATTGCCAAGACCAATGTCAAGTACCTTTTTCTCTGTGTTTTCTCCTAGGAATTTTATGGTTTCAAGTCTTGCACTTAAGTCTTTGATCCATTTTGAGTTAATTTTTATAAGTGGTATAAGACAAGGGTCCAGTTTCATTCTTTTGCATGTGGATATCCACTTTTCCCAACACCATTTATTAAAGAGATTGCCCTTTCCCCATTTTGTATTCTAGGCACACTTGGACTAACACCTTTTTTGAAGTTTGACCTTGGACTGCTTCAGATTCGCACCCTTCTTCCCTGTCTGCTCTGTCCTTCCTGTTCTGTATCAGTGGGAGATTTAAACCTCACAAGTAAGTCCTCACCCCCCAGTCACTATGAAAGCCTAACCCCCCACATTGTTTCTACTTTACTCAAGCCATCGGTACCAGCTTGCACCTGCCCTTCTATCTCTAGAATGTCTCACTATGTGAGTAACAAACCTTCTCATACCCTCTTGGCACTTTGAGCATCATTGGTCTCAATCAACATCTGACCCAGTTTTAGGAACAGGTGATCCATGGGAAGCCACAAAATACCTATGCTTGTGGGTTTATTTGTTGATTATCTCTTTCACCAGACTAAACTGTATGAGAGTAGGAACTAAGTCTGTTTGTTATAATTATATTCAGTTATGTACTAGGTTTGATAAGTACTAAGCATCCACTGTATATTTGAAGATTGATCAAATCATGTGCATAGTAGCACCGTTAATAATAGTAAGAATTTAAGTGGAGGAGGGCTGACTCCTTAACAATAAGAGATTGATTAAACAGATTACTTGGGGGGCGCCTGGGTGGCTCAGTCGGTTAAGCGGCCGACTTCGGCTCAGGTCATGATCTCGTGGTCCGTGAGTTCAAGCCCCGCGTCAGGCTCTGTGCTGACAGCTCAGAGCCTGGAGCCTGTTTCAGATTCTGTGTCTCCCTCTCTCTGACCCTCCCCTGTTCATGCTCTGTCCCTCCCTGTCTCAAAAATAAATAAAACGTTAAAAAATTTAAAAAAAAAGATTACTTGGATAAATGAAATACAAATGATATTAAAAATTATACATACTGTCTTTGGAAAGCTATGGCTGTGTATTAGTGAAAATAGAAGATTATAGAAAAAAATAAACATAATATGATCATATTTTCCTAAAATCTGTGTTTGTGTATTAATGCACAGTAAAAAGGTTGAAAGAATATAGTCTAAAGTAGGGGAGCCTGGGTGGCTCAGTTGGTTAAGCATATGACTATTGATTTCAACTCAGGTCATGATCTCATGGTTGTGAGATTGAGCCCCATGTTGGGCTCCAGGCTGGGCATGGATCCTGATTAAGATTCTCTCTCTCCCTCTCCCTCTCTCTCTGCATCTCCCTCTCTCTCTGCCTCTCCCTCTCTCTCTGCCTCTCCCTCACTTGTGCACACATGAGCACACACTCTCTCTCAAAAGAAAAAAATAATAAAAAATAATACTAATAAATTATTAATAACAACTATCTATAGACAAGTAATTTTAATTTTACTTTTGGGGCTTCTATGTATTAAATTTTTTTCCACAATGATTACATATTATTTTATAACTTGATTAAAAGACTGTTGAAAATATTTTAAGTAGACAACCATACATTGTGAGACTATGGAGTGTGAATTTTCAGGGTCTTAAATTCCAACTCCCCTATGTTTTGCCAAAAGCCACAGGGAACGCACCCTTTTGGCCACTAAAAACTAAGACAGGGCACCTGGGTGGCTCAGTCAGTTGTGATCTTACCTCAGGTTTTGATCTCAAGATGATGAATTTGAACCCTGCATTGGGCACAGAGGCCACTTAAAAAAAAAAAAAAATTAAATTAAATTAAATAAATAAATAAATAAATAGGACAAACGCTAATCAACAGTTAATTTTATCAACCCCATCAGGATAAACCCTGGATTCTGAACTTATGTCTGGGAAGAAGATGTTCCTGTTCCAGTCTACTGATATAAACTATTTACAAATAAAGTGGCCAAAATTCTCCTCTGAATAATAACCCAAGTCAGTGTTCAGTTCAAACTAATATTATACCTCTCTGTACTTCGTTGCACTTTTCTTTACTGCTCCTTTCTCAAGGATATACCAGTTTCTTTTCAAAAAATAAAGTGCACTTCCTTTGTTTTTCCAGGTGTCCCAGATGTCTAACCTTGTGGTTTATTGGATTGGGGCCTTGTTTCACCACAACTTCTTCTCCTACTACCCATCTTCCTGAGCCAGACTTGTTAACCTGGTGCCTCCCTATTCCTGTCCATTCAAACAACTCTTCACTGGTCATTCTTTCCACCATACCATCCAACCTCTATCTGGAGAAACTTCTTACCATTTGCCAGCCCAGGACTTAACCACCTGCCTTCCATGACAGTCTGCCATTTCTGTAGTATGTAGAAACTGACAGAGCTACAGCCAGAAACACGGAACTGAATAGCAAAAGTCTTACCTTTTCAGAGCCACATGAAGGGATCTCTGAAAAGAGGAGCACAGAGCTCAAGACCAGGCAAATGAATAACTCTTTATTACACTGAGGTTTACTCCATACACCAAGATAAACCCCCTGGCAAACTGGGCAGGACTGTGCAGGCTAGTGCCATTTGCCTGAGCCAAAGACGGATCTCTAGGATTGCCTTTCTCTTTCCCCCAAGATCCACAACCTTAACTCTTACTGTCACGGAGTAAGAAAAAAACAAAACACAGAAAAGGAAGAGAAAGGGAGTGTCTGTATCAGATCCCCGGCTTTCCTGCAGTGGGTGACTCCATTCAAGTATGAAGAGTTTCTAGGTTTTTAAAATGTACTGGCCTGGTAAGAAACCAAATCTTCCTAACATCTATGCCCAAGAAATTCCCTGGGCATTCATCCTTCCATATTATTTTGGCATAAGGGCTGACTGGCAGAGGAGGCATATGAGAAGCCCCAGTAAAGGCTACGACTGCATTACTTGGAACATGTTTGTGAATGAATGGATAGATGAATGGATAGATGTATAGTTAGGTAAACTCATACTAGTGACTGATGTTAGGTGCCAACTGATTACAAAGACGTGACCTTGAGCCATCAGAATAATCCCTAATGCAACAAAAAGCAGCCATAAATTTGTGAGGACTACTCTATACCTGAACAAATTCCCACGCTTTGTCCCTTTATTACTGTCTTTGGTTCTTGACCCCACTTTGACTGATACTTCCTGCAATATCAATATCACATGTGACCCAAATGTACTTCCAGTTCTGCTTTTTCCCTCACACTAAATGGTGACCTCCATCTGTGCATGCCCCAGGATCCAGCCTTATCCTATTTCAATCAGAGGCTGAATCATACCAGCCTTGACAAAGCTTCATGACCTGACTGGGCTATCTGAGAAGAATGGACACATGGAAGGAAATGAAACTAAACACAGGTAAGTCTAATATATTAGACCCTTCTGCTCTTTCAGAAGCCTGGCTGAGGTATGGGGGAGAGGGAGAACCACAAGCTAAAACAGCCAAATGACCATCTTTGCCAGATTCTGTGCTAAAAGAAAACAATTTCCCTTACATTACCGAGTCTAAAGTATAGCTTTTGTTTCATTAACACCAGTACGTTTTTAAAACATATTCTTACACATCATTGCTCTTTTTTACCACAACCTGCTTGAGCAACAGCAATTTGCTGTTCACAAGATTCATCTTGCAAACTGTCTTTGCTAAGTGCTGCAAATTCCCGCTGTACAGGGTGGGCAGTCTCGGTCAACTGTACTCCCAACCTGTGCTGTATTATAGGCCCCAAATAAGCACCATTTTTGCAGAGGATACTGCATGCTCAACCCTATTAACAGTAATAGTGTGAATGACCATAAGCCATTAATTTTGATGAGATCAGGTTTGTATCACCTCAAAGATTCAACGGAAGCCACAGGAGACATTGAAGTATTCCCACTTTGGTTCCTTTAATGAATAAAAATGTGAGGGTAGTTACAGTCCACCTGACAGCCAGACACCACAGGCCCAGGGAAAAAGTTCACCCTGTCAGCAGCTGCAAGAGAGAAGTGCCAAGGAATTATTGCATTAGCTCCATAAGAGTCTAATAGCCAAAAGATGGGGGTAAAAGGCACTGAACACACCAGGCAGAAATTACCCTTGAAGTCCTGAAAAGACTTTTTTTAGGGTGAGTAATTTTATTTCTTAAGAATTCAGCAATATGGAACAAATTATTTGCTCAAGAGTCTGCAGTCATCCTGGAAAAATACATCAAAATCCCAGGGCTCACTTAACCACCTCATGGACAGCTATTTTCAAAATGAAGTGGGAAGAGAAGACTTAGATCTTGTTCTCATAACTCATGAGCACATTTCCAACAGGCAATTTTGTTTTCAACTTTCATTACTCATTAATATTCAATTTAGGTTCCATCTTCTTTAGATGCGTGTGACATTTGTGAGCATCTAGTCTTTAATTTTGGGTGTCTGCAGAAGCTTGCTTGAGTATGAGGGAAAGTTTCTAACCTGCCAAAAGATGAGATTCACTGCTCCCTTCCCAAAGGAGGAGGGGGAGGGAAGGAGAAAGCAATGATTTTGCTTTTCTGACTTGCAAATATCTTGTAAAGGGAAAATCATAATTCATAGCCCCATATGTACAAAATGTTTCCAACGAGTTTCATTTTAGTGGTATAAGCAATGAATTTTCTGCTAAATGCAGCAGATCCAGTCACTATACTTATAAAACAAAATGCATTTAGATTCTGAATATGAAATGTAATCTCTGGGTGCAAGAAATTCCAAATCAGCATTAAAAAATATGTAAGAGCAGCAATAGAAAATGATCTACAATTACTAATTATTGTACTATTTTGAGTCCCATTTCTTTTCTAGTAAGTTCTGCTCTGGTAACTACTATGAAAATTAGGTACAGAGAGGGATCAATAAACAATATTCTTAATCTTTGTCTCCAACATTAGACATGCAGTTTTACTATTTTTTGTATAACTAGTGGGTAGGCTGAGTAATACCTCCTAAAGATATCCAGGTCTTAATTCCTGGTACCTGTGAATTTTACCTTTTACGGTAATAGTGACTTTGCAGATCTAACCAAGTTAAGGATCTTGAGATGTGGAAAGAATCCTGGATCATCAAGGTGAGCCCTAAATGTAACCACAAGTATACTTATAAGAGAGAGACAGAGGGATATTTGATTAAAGAAAAAGATCGGGAAAAGGTGATACAACGGAAAAGCAGAGGGAGACCCAAAGATGCTACACTCCTAGCTTTTAAGATGGAGGAACGGTCCATGAGCAAGAAATGCAGTTCTAGAAACCGGGAAAGGCAAAAAATGGATTCTTCCCTAGAGCCTCCCCAGGGAGCCAGGCCCTCCAACATCTTACATGCCAATTTTATTCTGACCTCTAGAACTGCAAAAGAATAAATGCGTGTTGTTATAATCCACCAAGTTTGAGGTGATTTGTTGCAACAGCCATAGGCAACTAATACAACTGGTTATCAAAATTTCAGCTTTTTTATTGCTGGTAGGATACATGGTTTTGTTTGTCTGTTTTTACCTTTACCTTCTGGTAATACAAAAGAACTTGGGCTCATGCACATTTGGCTGTATGATAATAAGGAGAAATCTCCTCCTACTCACTTGTCACAGTTTTACAACAAGAGATTTGTGGAGTTTTTTAACTGCTATACTTTATTAAATTAAATGACAAATTAAATTTAGAAAGATAAACAGGTAAAGATAGATAAGAAAAAAGAGGGAGACAAGGAAAAGGGAGAGAGAGAGGGAGAGGAAAAGGAGGCAGGTATTGCCAGAGAGAGAAAGAAGTGGAATGATAGATATTTGTGCTACTCTCCAGTATTTCTGGCTCATCCCCCTTGAGGGCACACCTTTGCACTTCCTTGCCTTTTAAACTTTGATGTGGCCATTTGAATACTTTAGTAAGAACAAGTGTCACTTCTACATCCAAGCCTTTAATTGCCAGTGCAATACCCTTCATTTTTCCTTTCAAACTATTGCAACGACCAAGTGGTGGAGGCTCCAACAACCTGGGTATATCCTTGAGGGAGGACAACATGGGACAGAGCCCTCCCCAGTCAAAAAACCTGAAGTTTCTTTTCACTAAAAAACAAATTTCTGTTGCATAAAGCCACCGAGATATTAGGGTTATTGTTTACCACAACATAACGTAGCCTATGCTTTATGGATGGATGGATGGATGGATGGATGGATGGGGTCGATGGGTAGGGTGGATGGATGGATGAGGATGGATTGATAGAAGAAAGGGATATACACATACATACAAACACAGGTGTATAGATAGATACATACTTACAAAAACATACTAAACTATCATGACCAAAAAAATAATAATAATTGGAGGAGATGATACCATTTCTGCAGAATGTGTGGCAGTGCTCCTTCCATCATATAATAGGAGTAAATACTGAAAGCTTTGCAGACAAAGGGGTTGCCTTGTTCACTTATACATCTGTAGCTCTTAGCACAATGTCTGGTACTCATTAGACATTAAGTGATTTAATAAATAAAGTATTATTGAAAGATGGCAGTATGAGACCAAAAGTTTCTGACAGAAAAGCCCCCATCATGACCTCAGAAGGTTGGGTTCAGCCTACTCAGAGTAAAAGTTAAGTCACAATTGAACCTCAGACATCCCAGGCCAGACAGGAATTTGAAGATGCTCTGCTTTCACTGGAACTAGAGTTTTCCAGAGTCCCTTCTCATGGATCTTTGAAAAGAAATGTCTGGGTAGGTGTAAACCTTGGTCTGAGTCATTCACTACTTTATGTCCAAGTGAAGGAAGGGCTAATATCCACAGTTCTGCTGATATTGGTCTACCAAAATGACAAATATTGTGAACCACAAACTCTTTCAGAAAAATGAGTGTACAAATATATTACTATTCTAATCTTCCCTGGATTTTACCTTTACTGCTCTTAAATTGCCTATGACCTAATAGGAAATATTATCAGCCCTTTTTTGAGAAAACTATTTATTTTGTATTTGTAAAGAAAAAGAATAATGTAGCTCCTAGACTACTTGAGGGCAATTTTGGATTTAGTACCTCATACATTAATTCCATGTGGAGGAAATAATACCCAGGTGACTATATGAATGTCCACCTGGGTAAATAAAGGATGGGACCAGATAAAAAATGTACAGTTATGGTTCCTTTGGCCCCATATAACAGAAACCAATTCTGTCTAGCCTTGACAAAAACCAAATTAGCTATGAAGGATAGAGGTAGTATGGGAGCAGTAGAAATTGTTGCACAGAATCCAAGAAAGCCAAGAAAGAAAGAAACAAAAGCCTCGGAAAGACAGAAGCCACTGTGGCTTCAAAGACCTCAGACAGAGAAAACAATGAACTTTCTCTCAAAAGTTGTCTCAGTTCAACATTCCATATTGCTAAAAGAAGGGCCCTAATTGACACAGCTTATTTGAGTCCAACCTGGTCATTCATACTTGGCAAGCAATAGGAGGTCTTACAGACCACCCATGATCGATATGGTGTTCTCTTCTGTTTGGGAAAATTTTCGGTTAGGATGGAGTCACTGTGAATTGGAACATCAATCAGCACATGAAATATCTACTCCAGGGGACAACGAAGAAGGTAGTGCTTTGGGCTACAAAATAACAGAAAACTCTTCCATAATTATGGTTTGGGGGTGTTCGGGAGGTTTGGGGGGTTTGTTTTGTTTTGTTTTTTACATGATAAGAAGTACAACCATTCAGTGCCAGAATTTCCAAAATTCTGTTGGCTTTTCCCTCGTAGTCGTAAGCTGGCTGCTGCATCACCAATCATCACCTCTGCAATCCAATAAGGAAGAATGAGAAGAGGGAGGGGATGGTGCCTGAAACAACAAAGCACAACTATCTTCTAGATATCTACATGCAAAAAAATGAAGTTGGTCCCTTACTTCACACCATACCCAAAAACTAACTTAAAATCAATCAAAGACCTAAAGGTAAGAACTAAAATTATCAAACTCTTAGAAAAAAAAAATTAAGTATAAATTTTGTGACCTTGGATTATGCAAATGTTTATTAGAAATGACATAAAGTACAAGAAACCAAAGGGGAAAAAACATAAATTGGATTTCATGAAAATTAAAAATTTTCATGCTTATAAGGAAAAAAATCAAGATAGTGAAAAGACAATGCACAGAATGGGAGAAAACACTCTTTTTCTTTCTTTCTTTCCTTTTTTTTGGGGGGGGGGGAGAAAGAGACAGCAGCATGCTCAGTGTTGGGGACACAGGCAGGGGCAGAGGGAGAAAAAGAGAAATCTAAACGGACCCCACACCCAGCGCAGAGCCCACAACCCTGAGATCACCACCTGAGCCAAAATCAATTAACCGACTGGCCCACTTAGGCACCCTGGGAGAAAACATTTTTAAATCATATATCTGATAAGGCTCTCATATCCATAATATGCAACTATTACAACTCAACATTATAAAAACAAATTATCTAATTTTAAAATTGACAAAGGATCTTAATAGACATTTATCCAGAGAAGATATAAAGTGGCCAATAAGCACGTGAAAAAAAGCTCAGCATCCCATTCCTAATGGGAAACGTGAATCAAAACCACAGCAAGATACCATTTCACACCCACTAGAATGTCTATAATCAAAATGATGGACAATAGCAAGTGTTGGTGAGAATTTGGAGAAACTGGAATGCTTATACATTTCTGGCTGGAATGTAAAATTGTGCAGTGCTTTGGAAAACTGTTTGACAGTTCCTATATGTATGTGTGTGTGTGTGTGTGTATCTATTTTTTTACATGATATATATATTATGTATGCATATTTATATATATACATATATATTTACATAATATATACATATACTATGTATACATATTTATATAATATATACATATATAACATATACATATATTTATATAACATATACATATATATTTATACAATATACACATATATTTATATAATATATACATGTATGTGTGTGTGTGTATATATATATATATGTGTGTGTATATATATATATATATATATATACATAAAGTTAGCATATGTTCCAGGAATTCCACTCTAGGTATATATCCAAGAGAATGAAAAATAAGTATTCACACAAAACTTTGCACATGAACATTCATACTAGAATAGTCAAAAACACAAACAACCCAAATGTCCATCAACTGATGAAGTGGATAAATAAAATGTGGTGCATCCTTCAGAAGTAATATTAGTCAGCCATAAAAACATGAAGTACTAGCACATGCTACAATACGGATGAATCTTGAAAATATGTCAAGTGAAACAAGCCAGACACAAAAGGCCATATGTAATATATTCCATTTATATGAAATGTCCAGAAGAGGCATAGAGACAGAAAGTAAACTGTTATGTGCCAGGGTCTGAGAGAAAGGAATAAGGAGTGGCTGCTAATGGGAAGGTTCTTTTTGGAGAGATTAAAATGTTCTAAAATTGAATATTGCTGATGATTCCAAAACTTGGTGAATATATTAAAAGTCATGAATTGTACAATGTAAATGGGTGAATTGTGTGGTATGTGGATTATACATTTCAATAAGCTGTTAAAAAAATTTACAACCAAAAATAAAAGGAAGAAGGGAGGAAAAAGACAGTATAAGCCTCCCTAGGAACCCCAAAGCAGAATTTCTGCTGAGTCCCATTGACACAACTGGATTTAAGAGTAGATAGTAGCAGCTTCCTAGGGTTTTGACTTTAGGGGAAAAGTCTGGAAAGTCTCTGTCACCTGCAAATACTGCTCAGGACAACTCAGCATTACCTGAACAAGAAAGACAACGACAGGCTTTGAAGTGAATTAGGCCCTGGTTTTAATTGCAGCTCTGCCATTTTGGAGAAACTCACATCCTCTCTCATTAGTCCTCTGCACATTTCTCCCCTCATCCTTTTCCGTTTTTGTGCAGATTGGCCTATGATGCTCATCCTTCTCTCAGGTCTGAACCACACCTCTTTGCTAGAGATGCCCTCAGGCTGAGAGAGAGCCCCAAGTATCTGAGGATGCAAGCAACCCTTGGTCAGTAACTAATGGGGACAGGGTATGAGAGCCCCAGTCATTTTGGCCCCATGAAGGTATCTCTGAATCAAGACCCACAACAACTACAGAAGCCAAAGCTGAGCACCCTTGTTTGGCCTCTTTCTCTTCTCCACCCCAATTTTCTCACTCCAGTGAGGAACATTTCCTAATATCCCTTCCACGGGAATCCTCATCCTGGAATTTGCTTCTGGGGAACCCAACCTAAAGGAGCCTCAGCTTCCTTATCTACAAAACAATGAAAAGGATAACAAGGAGAAAGCTCTATAATAACGACAGAGCGGGCCCTTGACAAATAGAGGCTCTTCTCTGACTTCGGCTCCACGACCTCTCAGAACATTCTTGTCCTTGGAAAACTTCCTATAGAGCACAAATACGATGAAGGGACTAATGATGTAGTAGAATGAATGAGTGAATAAATGGGCGAAACGGGAAAACGGGATGCAACCAACATAACCCAGTGGTTGAGAATGTGGACTCAGGGAAGTTTGGATTTTAAGTATTCCAACTACCTGGGCACATTATTTGTTTCTCTAAGTCTCAGTTTTCCCCTCTGTACAATGGGGATAATAATAGTACATACCTCAAAAATTGTCAAGGGAATCAAATGAGATTATGAATCGACAGCAGCAAGCAGAAGTGAAAATTCACTATCATTATGGTGGTGGTGATAGTGGCAGTGGTAGTAGTTACTTTTATTGTAGATACAGCAGTAGTAAGTAGAAGTAGTCCAGAGACACCAAAACCCAACTTAACCAACTTCACAGTTTTGCCACATTTGAAGTTAGATCCAATTTGACAACTAGGCTAAGTTCCAAACACCTTACAGCAGATGCGGTTTTAAAATTCATTCCAAAGGATGAAACCCTATGCCTCATGTTGAGCGCTGGAAGTGTTTTGCCTGGTGGCAGAAGGCACTAGGCTTTTGTTTCAGGCAGGTGACGCCGGGCAGAGATTTTAATCAGCCCCCAAGGGGGTCTTCCTAACACCCCCCAGGCTTCTGGTAGTGGGAGAAGCACCACAGCTGTCAAACTGACACTTTGCTGAGTACGAACGCCTCATAAAATAACAAGGGTATGTGTATATATACTTGTTTTTAATTTTAAAAGGATGAAAAATGCATGGCGCTAGGACTCAGCCGGGCATAAATTATACGGTGTGGCATGTCAGTCAGCAAGCACAACAATGAGACGTAAGAAGTTTGAGGAATGGGTAAACACCTGTCAAAGGCTGCCTGGCACACAGCTGAGACATGCTGAAAGGGCCTGCTGTGGCGATGAGTAATACAGAAGACCACCCAGGAGCTGGGGTACAGGTTGCCCTGGGAAACTCCTCTGGGAGAGCAGAGACAAGTTTCAGTCGTACCCGTGTAAAGACAGCGACTTCATGCATTCTGACTCAAGTGCATTTCAGCTAGTGCTCCTGCTACACCCGTGCACAGACTGTTCACCAAGAGCCAGAGTGGTCCCTTTGCAATGCATATCCGTGCCTGTCACAACCCTACTCAAACCGCCCCCCACCCCTGGATGGCTTTCATCACACATTGTTCAAAATCAAAAATACTTACCATGAGCAGCAAATCCCAATATAATGTGGGCCGCAGGTCCTTTGTTTACCTCATATCCTGCCCCTCCTCCCCTCACCCACTTTATTCCAGCCGGCTACCTTCTTTTGTCTTCCTCAAATTTGCCAAAGACGCATCCTCTCCAGGACCTTTGCCCCTGTTGTCCCCTCTGCCAAGAATGCTTCCCTTCCCTCCCAGATATTTCTTTTTTTTTTAAGTTTATTTATTTACTTCCTTAGAGAGAGAGACAACACATGCAAGTGGGGGAGGGGCAGAGAGAGAGAGAGAGAGAGAGAAAGAGACTCCCAAGGAGGCTCCATGATGTCAGCATGGAGCTGGACATGGGGCTCAATCCCACAAACCGTGAGATCATGACCTGAGCGAAAATCCAGAGTCAGACCTTAACCAACGGAGCCATCCAGGTGCCCCCTCCTTTTGTTTAAGTTAAAATAAATTAAAAATAAATAAGTAAATGAACAAACAAACAAACAAATACAGCAATGCTTCTCAATTGAGTACACACCAAATCACTTGGGGATATTGGTAACATGCAGATTCTGACGTAAGTGACCTGTCCTGGAGCCTGAGATTCTGTTTCTTACAAGAATCCGAGTGGTACCAATGTTGAGGATCTGCAGACTACACTTTAAGTAGAGAAGTTTCAAAGGTCTGTTTAGATTTGGCCAGGTGAATAAGGATGGGAAGGGATTCAGACCACTGGAGGCCTCACCCAAGGTTGTCCCTGACAATTGGGGCAAGATCTGGTTTCTTAGTTGCTAACGCTACATTTAAAAAGGTCCCCACTGCCCAAAGCTGCTGCCCCTGTCCTGGACGCCTGGAGGAAATGAAGTCAGGGAATGATTTGGGAATTCATATGATATATAATTTACCAAGCCAGGATGAGAATTACTCAGGTTGAGCATGAGAGTTAGACTGCCAGAACTTCAGTCCCAAAGTCAGGGCCTCTGCTCCATATACCTTGCCCCCTCTCCTCCAGACTTGCCCTCCAGACTTGGAAGTTCCCTGGTTGGCATATGGCTTTCAGGGTCTAGTTAGGCCAATCTAAGTGGTTATCTTGCAACTCACCTCCTTCTTCCCCATCAGTAAGAAGATTCTGAAGCTTGCAGTGAGGGAACACTGGAGGATTTATGAAGGTTTGTCCCCACAAAGAGTGTTCAGGGTCCCAGACAAGCACTTATGTTCAAATCATACACATAACATGTTTGGGACTCCATACATCACAACAAGGCAAAGAAACCTATTTGAGAGAAAGGCTATGGGAAGAAGTTGATGTGAGCGTACCGTCCATGTGCCAGGCATGGGCTGCTGATGGTACAGTAAGCACATATGTGGACAACAGTGAACAAAAGATAATGCCAAGACACAGAAATCACATCGAGGAGCATGAACTTTATTCTGAGGGCAAAGGGAGCTGATGTAAAGTTTTGAGTCCCAAAGTAACAAGGCAAGAGGTGATTTGAGAGTGTCCACTCTGGACACAGAGCAAAGGGAGGGTTTAAGGGCAGCAGGACAGTTAGCGGTTTCTTACATCATTCAGACAACAAGTGATACAGACCTAAACTAGGGGGATTTCAGTAAGAACTTAAGTTTAGGGGCACCTGGGTGGCTCAGTCGGTTGAGTGTCCAACTTCGCCTCAGGTCATGATCTCGTGGCCAGTGAGTTTGAGTCCCGTGTCAGGTTCTGTGCCCCATCAGGCTCAGCCTGCTTCAGATTCTGTGTCTCCCTCTCTTTCTGCCCCTCCCCTGCTCATGCTCTGTTCTCTCTGTCTCTCAAAAATAAATAAACCTTAAAAAAAAGAATTTAAGTTTAAACAGGACATGGAGATTGAAAATGGGGAGATGTGGAGAGAGGAATATAGGCTGATTCTCTGATTTAGGTCTCAGGTAACACAATAGGTAGCAGTGCTATGAAAAAAGACTGTACATACACACACCCCAAAGTTAGTGTGTGCTTGGTCTGGGGCTTACAGAGAAAGACACTTGGTTCACTTTGGGGCATGGTGATTTTCAAGTGGCCAGAGAACCACCAATCGAATATATAAATCCAAAACTCAGAAGAGACGTCATGGCTGGACACAGATTTGAGTGTCATCACAACACAGGTGGACATTAAAATGATGAGCATAGATCATCTTTCCCAAAGATAATGTATAAGAAGAGGAAGTCTATGAGCCAAAGACAAATGCCAAGGAGGAGAAGGAAGGATGTTTGGAATGAAGTGAGGTACAAGCACAGTCGAGAGAAAATATTGTCAAGGAATAAAGGGTTTCAAGAACCAGTGGTGGTCAACATCATCAAGTGGGGGGCCCCAAAATAGGAATAACGAAAGTTCATTAGATATAGCTATTAGATCGCTGGTGACCTGCTAAGTAACTCTTTTGAGAGTTGGGGGTCAGAGTCAAATTACAAGAGATTTGAAGAATAATGAAAAATAAAGTAGAGAAAGTAAATTTAGTCACTTCAAACAAACATGATGAGAGGGAAAAATGAGGCAGGACAGTGGTTCGAGGAAGACAGGGTTCATGGGAGGTTTGAAGGCTTTTTTATCTCTTTAGTTTGTGTGGTCTATTTTGGAATGGGAGCAAATTTTCTACTTCCATATAGAAGAAATTTGAGTTTGAAAGAATTTGTAAATTCCAGGGCTGGAGTCTGGCCTCTGGGAGATAACTTTTGATCCATAGTTGTAACACATACACATACACACACATACACACACACAGTTATCACATAGTGATATGCACACATATGCATCAAACTTATGTCACATAGTGATAACGCAAAGACACATGCCAAAATTAGTTTGACACTATAATTTTTTTGTTTATTTATTTATTTTTAGAGAGAGCACACATGAGCAGGGGAGGGGCAGAGAGAAAGGAAGAGAGAGGATCTCAAGCAGACTTCTTGCTGCCAGCACAGAGTCCGATGTGGGGATCGAACTCACGAACCTTGAGATCATGACCTGAACCAAAACCAAGAATCGGACACTCAACCAGCTGAGCCATCCAGGTTCCCCTGGACTAAATTTTTAAAGTTCTTGAGTTTATCCCAATTTAAAGTTCTAATAAGATAAAACAGGAAGATTGAGTAGAGAATCAAAGATTCAAGGTATAGTCCTGGCTCTTCTTCCAAATGGCCATGTGACCTTTGTGTCAGTCTGTCCCTCTTATAGTCAGTAACCTTACCTGAGAAATTAGACAGATGTACTGGATTGGAAATGGCATCCTAAATACCAGCTCTGATGGATGGATGCAGGCTTCTCGGCATGCCATACTGAAGATGTTTCTGAGGCTGTGTCTAAGCTTAGCAAGCAAGACTGTTATAATAGACCAGCACTGTCTGTCACGGGCAGGAAAATAGTAGTGTTAGTGTTTACCATTTCTAAACTCCTGAATTAGAACATTCCGTGATTCATTAAACACATTATGATCCTGTCATACATTATGACTTTGGCCCAGTAAAATGCTCTGTAGCCTTTTTTCCCCTTTATTTAGTCCAAAACCCATTATTTTTTTTTTTACTAAGGAATTGAATGGATCTAACATCACTATCTCTATGGTTCTATTCAGAAACTAGGCTTATTCTTTTCTGTTTATCTTTCTAATAGGCTTCTATAATAGCCATACCATTTAGGGAAATAAACCATTGCTTGTAAAAACTGACTTCAGATATTTAGAACTGCATTGTTTACTGACTCCACAAAGCTCCAAAAAGGGTCTAGAGCATTTTGGACTGTGATGGAAATTATTTTCAAGTCAGATCTACTGGTCCTTTCTTGCTAGATTCAAATGTCATATTTACAGCATTTGCGATACCCAAATGAGGGTTCCAACACCCTGACTCTTACATCAGGGTCCACTGCCCTACAAGTGTCATCAGAGAGATGTATGGCAACCAGTTCTCTATAGCACAATAATAGAAGATCCCCCCCCCCAACCACCCCCAAGCTCTTGAGTATATATATCTTTTTTCTGATTGTCTACCATAAATACAGCTCCGCTTACACCTTCAAGTGGACTCAGGCCCTGCCATTGACATGTGGCACTTCTATCTGGGGGCCTGTAACTTCTGATTATACTATCTGCCTGTGGTACTGTCGGGAGGCTCGCACAAAGTATAAAGGAAAGCATTTGTAAGGTCTCAATGTTCATAAATGGTATTATTACTGTTTTTACTCTCTTTCCTGATGGGGGCCCTCAATAGGGAACGATGAGAATGTTTTATAACTGCATGTATCACTGGTACTTGGTCAAAGAACCAGAGAGGCAATTCACAGGGCTTTCAGCAAAACACCCTCAAACTCAAAAGTTATTAGTCCACGAGGCCAGGGCGCTTTGCCATTAATATATCCCTCTTTATTGTGGTGAGTATTTTTATTGGTAAGAAAAGTTGATTTAATATAAAAACCTAGTGGTCCCCTACTCCTTCCATTGTGAGTCTGTCCCCCTCAGGGGCAACTAGGCAATCTTTGGCTCTCTGTAAACATGGCTTCTGTCTCATTTGTTCTTTTATCTCCTAAAGGAACTCTGCCGCCCTGCGTGCTGCTTCCTCTTCCCCTCCCTTCTTCTCTGAGGTTGCTTCCATCTCCTCGCCTTTTCTAGCATTTGGAGATGGTCTCGAGCTAGTCATCCATATTACCGTTGCAATTATCCTCGGGGCCTACTGTACTACTAATACATTACAAGGTTCTGCCAACTCATTTTTTTATTTCAAAGCCATCATTCTTGCTGCTGTCTGGCTTCTTTTTTGATTTTTGCCTTCCTGTAAGCAAGCTTACTTTTGATATTTATTGTCTTATCTCATCTTTAATCTTGTGTTTCATAGAGCCCAGGCTTAATTGGATTTTATTGAAAGTACAAGCAGATGCTGCCTTAAATTACTTTTGTTTCCTACAGTAAATCTTTTTTCAAGTATGTCCTTCCTTTGCCTCCTATGAGCCCTGTTCTTCATTTATGCTTCAGTGTCTTTTCATAGGCCCCAAACTGGTATGTGTGGGTTTCTTTTTCCCCTCCAGCTTATCCATACCCAAAAATGAGAATTCTACACAGGCCTGGAATCTCCTCCAGAAACAGGTGCAATGAGATACTAAAAACGGGATACTTTCTCAGTATCAGTGAAAACCCCCACATTAATAGGGGCAACTAGGACCAGATATGTCACTTTCTGGACCTGATCTGAAGTGAAAAGACAGAGCCCCTTGTATACAAATTATTAAGAAGTTCGAGATGGTGATAGCAGAGAATTAACCCAAGCACAGGGCTAATTGTGAGTGAAGGATTCTATGTAACTGTAAAGCTCGTACACCCGCGAAGCCAGCCCTGGGAACAGTGATCCCCACCATCCAAAGTGGGGTGCTGGACCACCAAGTAGGACTTATAAGGAAGGGTATGCAAACTGGGTTTTCAAATCTCAACCCCTCACCCACATAAAAGGTGTAAGAGGGTTGAATTGAAGCAGCTGACAAGTGAGTTGGAATTTGAAAGATTTCTCCAGAGTGAGGTATCAGAGAACGCCCCTCCTAAATGAGTGTGGCTTTGAGGACAGCCCTTGAAGAGTTTTACATGAGGAGGGGATCTAGGAGGGTGGTGAGGGAGCAGCCTCATTCTCATTCTGAATCCAGAGCGATTCAGTAGAGTGGGCTCAGGAAGAAATGTCTAGGAATCTACATGGATGCCTCTGGAAAAGAAAGTACCAGCTTTGGATGTCTGCCAAGCCAGAAGAGCACCAGATCAGGGCCATGGCAGTCAAGAATGCCCTTTCCTGCCCCTGCCTCCTGGTCTGGGTGTAGAGTCTGAGGAAGAAGCAGAGCAAAGAGAGAAGAAAAGCTTTATATTGAGATTTTGATTATTACTCTGCACTGAAATGAGACTGCTTTGGGACCCTAAGTGATCTGGCCATTTCTCTTCTCTGAACATAACTGCAGCCACCAGTAGCTCACCACAGACCGAGTGGAAGAAGCCACAGAGCAGGCATGCACAGAGTTGCCGTGTAATTGGATCTCAGCAAGTTCTGCTTATTTAAATGCACAGAATTTGTGTCTCTCTTGTGGATCTCTTCAAGTTACTCTCGTTTGCTGAATAGAGACCTCTCGCTGAATCTTCAGATGTGCACCAGTTGCCTTTTTCATGATCCAGCATCGCAAAGGGAGCAGGAGGAAGCAGAGCTTCAGGCAACTTCACTCAGTTTGGTGCACCTGCAGCTCCAGGTGCCAGGCGTAGTGATAAAGGCTCTTCTGATGCCTCAAGACACCCTCACATCCCCAATCCCCCATCACCCTGAACCCAAAGAACCTGCCGATTTGAGAAGTTGTGCCTGCAAGCCTTCCACTCAGGAACAGCTTCCTCCAATCCCGTTACTGGAAGCTAAACAGAAGGGTGCTGCTGTCCACCCTGAGTAGAAGCTTCTGGGCACCTCTGGGGAACCACCACTCAGGCTGACTTGAGGCCCTTTTGCAAATATTTCACTGATCAAAAAATTTCTGCTGCATTCTGCCTCAGCCGGCCTCTGCCTCTAGCCCCAGCTCTTGCTTCTCTAAGCTAGAGCCTACTGGAGAGCTTGGATAAGGCAGTAGATCCCCATCCTGACTGTACCTCACAATCACCTGAGGAGCACTGAACATTGTAAACACCAATGGCTGGGCCTCCCCCAGACCAACTGCAATCAGCCACCTGGGGAGCGAGGCTCAGAAATCTAGGCTTACACTGCTCTCCAGGCAATTCTAATGTGCAGGGCAACTCACAGGCTATTCCATTTTTTGTTCAATTCAGTCTCATCTTGCAGAAATTCCTCATAGCCTTTGGCATGTGGGTGACAATGTTTCCTATTTTTCAGTGCTGACACGGGTTTTTCTCATATTATTATATTGAGATCAATTCAGATTTGTCTGCAATACAAGGGAAACTCTCCTAACTGTCAGAGTTAGGAAATAACTGTGTAACATAAGGAAAATATGAAATCTTCCTCCACAGAGCTTGTAAAAACAAGCCAGAGTCATCTTGTTTTCTGCAGCTCTTTGGGTGAACAGTTACCAGGCTCGGGTCCTTTCTTGTGCTGTGGATTTACACTGTAATCTTAATCAATCATAGTAAGAGTCCCTCCATCATGAAAAATTCTTCATGGGCAATCCTTTCTTAGTGAAGGGGCATAAATGAAGGGTTGACCCTGTGCACAATATGCAAACAAATCTGGACACCTCTGCAGTACAAATTCCTCATCTCTCCATAATTGCAATATTTTATTGATGCTTGATTTTGAAAAACACATTGTTTACTCTAAAGGTAAATTCAAGACTGCCAGAAAACGTAGACCTTCCCTCCGAGGGATAAAATTGATCATTATGTCTATTCCATGCAAATTTAAATATTAAAATGTAACGATCACAAAATGCATTGGATTATATTCAGCCTCTAACTTGTCTTTGTCCGTTACCCTGAGCATCCGCAATTATTGTCACTCGTGCCTTAATAAGCTCTCACTTTTGTCCACTCTTTGGGCAACCGAGCATGCATTTCCTCTAAGACTTTGCTCATTTACCTGCAGAGCATGCAATGGAAACTGCACTGTTTCAGATATCTGGCTTCTTCATGCAGGCCTTCTCTACCCCAAGTATAGCAAGCAGATTGCTCTGCTCCTTTACTATCCTGAGCACTATCCAGGTGCTGAACACAAGAGGCCGTGAATAAATGATGAAACCAAGTTTTAGCTTAGAGCTTGCTGTGCTTCATTTGCATAACTATAATGTCAGATTCATTATTCATGAGCATATGCTACAATGGCCCTCCCCTTATAGCTCAATCCTCCACTGCTTCTGAGTCTCAGATGTGTAAGATGAACCATCTCTCTTGCAGCTTGGAGCAATTTCTCCTTTCTGAGTGCACAGTGGAGTGATGGCCCTATTTTTTATGCAAGTGTGGATCCTTGGATGCATAACATTTACAACCTAACATAAAATAAAACTGAAGGTTTTGATACTGAAAGTCGTAAGCATATTGGGTCAACAAAAAAATAAAACTCAGGGACTCCCTGTAGAATTCTGGTGGAGGGAAGCGTTGGTCTATTTGTCAACAGAAGTAAATTATGATGGTGTATTGTAGGAAGCATGCTGGGAAGGCTTTCCTAACCAAAAATCTCTCCCCCGCATGGATGTCTCTCCTGCCTGAGATTCTACCATTTAAAAATTTCAGGAAACAGTGTCTCTTGGAAGGAAAATATCCTTGGGAAGAATAGCATCCTTGGCACTATGATTTACTTAAGCAGATCTTTATCCTTTCTGTGAATAAGACCAGCCCACTCTTACATGGTGCTTCCTATGTGTCGAGCACTCTTCTAAGTACTTTCCACATACTAATTCATGTGATCCTTAAGATAGCTCTAGGATTGTAGACCATATCATTGTCATCATCACCATTATCACCATCATCATGATCTCCATTTTTCAGATGAGAAAAGTGAAACATGGAAAGGTTGGGTAACTTGCCTAATTCACATGCAAGAGTCGAGATTTGAACCCTCAGAGCTTAATTACAGAATCTGAAGGGAAGCACAGCACTGCATGGCCTCTGGAGGATGACACATGTGTGAGGGATCTCTCTGGATGTGTGGAAATAACAGAAACAGTGGGAAATATTCTGAAAATAAGAAATGTGGAGGTGTGCTGGGTGTGGCAGGGGACAAAGCCCTACTGTTGCCTAGGATCTGTCCACCAACCCTATGACATTCATTCTCGTCTCCTTGCTGCCTTTCCTTTCTCTCCTGTACTCTCAGGCCTCCCTGCAGCGACTTGATACACCATGAATGCTCCTTCAAAGCCTTCACACTCACTGTTCTCTCTTCCTGGAATACTCAGAGATCCACATGATTCTCCGATTTACCTCTTTCAACTCTCACCTCATCAGAGAAGTCTTGTCTTGCCATCCAGTTTAACACAGCACGACATCATCTATCCCTCCAACCTCTCCAATTCTCTGTCTCCTTTCCCTGCTTCATTTCTTTCCACAGCACTTACCACCAGACATGTTATACAATTCCGCATTTATTTAGTAGCTGCCCCTACTACTTACCTGCCACTGGGATGTGAGTTCCATGAGAGAAAGAGCTTTGTCTTTTGGTTCGCTGCTATATTATCAACACCTAGAACCGTACCTTCCACATTAAAAGCTCAATAGGCATTTGTCAAATGAATGGATGGGTGACCATGAACTACTTACATTACAGTTCTTCCCAAGACAACCTCCAACTGGAAGATAAAACTTGAGACATCTTATAGGTCTGTCGTTTTATAGTTTGTTATATGTGTCTAGGGCTATAATTTAATAAGGCTCATTAAATCACTGATCTTCTTAGCAGTGACAAGTTTAGATCAGGTGTATTTTTAGATGGAGACCAGTATAAATATAGTGACTGCATAACTGCATAAGTTTTTTGGTAGAGATGCTGATGTGTTGTTCCTAGCACAGATCCTGGAAGCATTAGGCATACAACCTAGGGGAGACAAAGTGAAAGACAGATTTGGTGTTGCAAAAATGACCGAAGTCTTGAGGTTTGATCTGGGTTCAAGTCCTGGATCTGCTGTTGCTTGTTATATGACCTTGGACAAATTAATGAACCTCATTTTTCTCATCTACAAAATAGGAAGATGTAGCAATATGGCAGCACTAACCTTACAGGGCTATTGGGAAGATCAAGTCAGACAATATAGGTGAAACTGTTTAGCACATGATAGGTTTCCTTTTTTATCCTGAATCTTCATGCAAAGATGGCATGATTTAGTGAGAAGTCGGAAGTACAGCATAATCAACACGACTCTTTGTTTAAATAGGAAAAAAGGGAAAAAAAACATAAAATTCACAAGCTCTCCGACCAAGTCTAGCTGATCCTCTTTTTTGTTTCCAACTGTTCCCATAGTTCTACTCTATTACTTTATTTGACAGATCATTCATGAAATTAATTTATTTACTGAGCTCTCACTAAATGCCAAGTGTCACCACTTAGTGATTGTGTCTATTAGCTCTCTTTTATGGTTAATACTTCACTGGTAAAGGATACCTTTGCAGTGCTTTCCTCATCCAGAATACAAATGTAGAATGAGAAAGCATTGGTAGTATGCAACCAGAGATGCTCTGGGTTGTATAAGGAGAACAAGGATACTTTATGTTATTCCTGATATAAACAACCAAAAACATCTTCAGAAATACTTTGTGTTTTCCGTATTAGAATAAATCTATGGGTAGCAAAGGGTGGATGATGCATCTGCAGCAGAGAGCAGAAATGAAATGATTGGTTTGGGCCCAGAGTCATTTGTTCTTTTAGTTTATGTATAATCACTGTCTACTTCCCTCATGGGACCATTAACTTCTACATGCATGGCCTCAAGTCTAAGAAAAGAAGAAACATTGCATGAAGTAAAGTCTTATTTTATTATTAATTAGTTCTCTCCAGGCTCAGGGGATGCTCTATGTCTTTCTGTTTCTGTTGTGGAACAGACTGTCTCAGGACTGTTATCTGACAGCCCTTCTTTTGGGCAGAACTGCATGCACAAAGAACTCCCATTCAATTCAAGGAGAGAGCTGCTCCTGCCAACACCAGGAAGAGATCACTGAAAATCACTGCAGAGGGAATAGGGGATGTGACACCTGCATTACACAGCACTCATTCACCTCTTAACATCTGTGGATAATATCTCACCCGGGGTAGGCAAATCAGAGCTCCCTCTTCCTTCTGACCAACTCTAAGTTCAGGAGGTATTCTGGATGGTGTATAAAGTCAAATCCTTGTCTCAGGGCTTCTAAGTAGTGACAGAATTGCAACTAGATCTGAACCTTTTAAATCCTTGTCAATTTCTCTTTTTCACACTATCTTCCCTTTCACCCACACTCTGTGGTCCACATGTTGAGCTTTTGTGATTGTTTTTTTTTCTCTGTGAAATGCAGCCCATAATTTGATAGGCCACCTTTCTTTGAGTGATACTTCTTTGAGGATGGTATAACTGTGAAGAGCACATAGCAAAATTGTCCTTAAGAAAAGTCCTGAAGTAGATAGGATTTGTTCATTCTCATAATTCTTACAGTCCCCACTTGTATAATGGGAAAAGTGGAACAGTCTTAAGGAACTGGTGAAATGTGTTTCATAAACTAAGTGGAGAGTCAATTGATTATCGCAAAAGATTATCCATTTGTTCTAGCCAAAAAGCAATATTACTCCTTGATTGTAAACATTTATTTCATAAAAATTTTGGAACTTATATATTTAATAGAATAGCAAGAACCCAGAGAATAGTTGCTTTGATGGTAATAAATCTCATGAAAACCAAAAGAAGAAAGGGAAAAAAAATAATGCCCTAAGATTCCTTGGGGATTTTAATTTTATTGAATGAGCATTTTACTGGCTCTTTTCAGAAAATGTAGACAACACATCTGCATTCCCATCAAGTTTATAACCTTTATCCCTGTCCAAACGGAATGTGAACTATCTCAGAGACGTGGCTGTGATTTATAATTACAAAAAGAAAAAAAAAATCATTTAGGGGAAATGGGTCTGAATTATCAAGATATCTAAATACAAAATAGTTTTAACCATGATATTATTTCAAATACATTACAAATAGGACTACCATCCATATCTTTCTACATGGTTGGTTTAATGAATGAATTAACTTATAATGAGCAGCACTCTTTGGCATTAAAAACAATTTTGTTTAAAATTTTAAAGTTTATTTTCTTAGTAAATAGACCCCATGAGCACCATCCCTCGTATCACTATGAAAAACGAAAACATGTTACTGTTGGTCAGCAGAGCTGGGAGATATAAAGGTATGAATATAGAAAGGATATGGGTGAGAAAAAACATGTTGATACTTTATATTTTCTTAGCAGTCCTTTGTTTCACAAGTACTTCAGTATCAATTTTCTTCCATCCCCTATAGAATTATCTCTGAATCTTATTGTTGGTGCTTATGTCAAGGAGATTTAACAGTATACAAATTTAATTTGTATATTTGTATATTTGTTAATTTAACACTTAAATGTTTATTTAAGTTCTCAGAAAGTGAAATTCCTAAGAAAGCATCAATTTTCATTCACAAGGACCCAAACCCGCTCTAGTCTCTTGGAATACTTGCTCTTGGGATGCTTCCTCTGAGACTTAGCTACCATACTGAGGGAAGTCATGGAAAGGTACTCCAGTCTACAGCTACTCCAGACTCCAGGCTACAGCTGGGTGCTCAGCGACAGTCAGCATCAACTGCCAGCCATGTAAGTGAGCCATGTCGATGTCCAGCACAGATAAGCCGCCAGAAGATCACGGTCTCAGACAATATCCGACAGCACCTGTGTGAGAGACCCTATGCAAGAACTGTCCGGATGAAACTTGTCAAGCCACAGAACTGTGATAGATAATAAGAAATCATTGACTGAAGCCACTACATTTTGGAGTGGTTTTTTGTGCAGAAATAAGTCACTGGAAGAATCCCTATGATTAGGATTTGGTCCTGATTTATCCCTTTTAGTTCTTTGCTGCTGGATCTAGAGTAAGTCTCTGAAACTGCTTGTTTAATGTCTAGAAATTTTCTGATTTGTAATTAGTCCCATCTACTTCCCTGTCCCACACTCTTCCTCCCCCCACAGCTGAAACCACTGGACACACACTATATCTCAACCTACTGTATGTTCTGAAACCAAATCATCTTTCTGGACCTCTTAAATCTGAACTCCTAGTCTTGTTGGCTCTCTATCAACAAAGCTTCTCCCAGTGGTTCTCAACCCTGACTGCACATTGGGATCTTTTGGGAAGTATTAAAAAACACATAGTTTCTGGCTCCCACCCCCAGAGATCCTCATCTAGTTGGTCTAGCACATGGCTTCTCTACACTGGTACTCTTGACATTTGGGGCCAGATAATTCTTTGTTTTGAGGGGCTGTCACCATACTGCAGAATGCTTAGCAGTATCCTGGCCTCTACCCATTGGATATCAGGAGCATTCTTACAGTACTGATGACCAGAAACATCTCCAAATGTTGCTAAACGTTTTCTGGGGGGCAGAATCACCCCTGGTTGAGAATCGCTAGTATGGGGTTCAGCCTGGGCATCAGGACATTACCAAATTCCACAGATGATTCTAACCCACAAAGTTGAGCAGTACTGATCTAGAATAGTGCTGCTTTTCACACTTAAATATGTATATGAATCACCTGGGGATCTTGTTAAAATGCAGAACCTGATCCAGTAGGTCTAGGGTGGGTCCAGGAGTCTGCATCTAACAAGCTCCTACTTGATTGAGATGTGGCTCTCAACCCATTCATTGCGTAGCAGGAAGTAGGCTTGCCTGAGGGCTCTACTTACACTTAGCACCTTCACCTGAATACCCCAGGGCCTTTATCCTAACTGCTCCCAGAGAAAACTGGTTGATTGTAAACAAGGCACCTGTACACTCCACAGTAGGCAAAGATGCCTGAAAACATGGTAGCAGAGAAATTACTCCAAGTGAATTATTCACTTCTTAAGGATCAGTGTGCAGACTACATATTGCATTTCACCAGGGTAGAAGGTGCCAGTAGATGAGGGGAAAACTTCCCTACGGTTTGCTGCTTGCTGTTGCCAAGGAAGAAAGCCAAACAATGCCTTGAGCTGCCAGCCTTTTTCAATAATACACTTCACGTTACCAGCAGGGAGAAAGGCTGTGTGTGGGATGGAGATTCCCCCCGCTGCCCGAGCCCACCCACAGCTCTCCTTTGGCAAGTCTGCCGCTTTAATGTTATATCACAGGGGTTAAACAAATGAGGCAAGAGGGCAGGTTTTTAGTTTGAAAAGGGATTTCAAGAAGTCAATTCTAGTCCCTACAGGACAGAGGTCAAGCTACAATCGAGTCAAGACAGACTGGCCTTCTGGAATTTACACAGAACTGTGGAAAGGTTACGTCTCCCTCCACTCAGGATACAGGTACGCAGACGTTTGTACGACTCTGTTCTGCTTTGGCTTTTGTCCAAGAGAAATGCTCTCATTTCATCTTGGTGGTATTTATTTGCACTAAAATTACTTCAGAAGTATATACACTCTCACCTGTAAATTTAGCTAGGAACCTGACAATACTAGCGGGTAAAGAGTCTTCTGGGCATATTATTTAAATCCGACTGGCTCCAAAGGCGGAAAAGGCATCTCTCTGTTTGGGAACCTACACTGAAGTGCCAGCCTACCTATAGACTCTCTCTCAGTGTCTAATGTGCAAAACCACTGTACTTGGCACCTAGGAAAACTGGGGGGAAGGGGGGTGAGTTGACTGCTCAAGGAAACAATTCTAATTTTAGAGCATGCTTTGAGTGTAGAAACTGTAAGAGAGAGTTCTTCTCTTCTACTTTTCTTCATGTCCCTAAGAGGCAATTCTAAACAAACTTCAAGTACACGAACACTACTTAATTCTGAATAGATCATGGCCTCTATAACCCATATTTGCTTCCAGGGGGTTGACAGTGAAAGCAAGCTCAAGGTCCTGTTTACCTCTGTTTCTGGAAACCTTATACCCAATCAGGCTCATTGGCTCATGGCTGCATCTCCCCTTGACTGTATCCTACTTCCTCTTAGATTAGGGAATAATAAGCTGTAGACAGAGGGATTAAAGTCTTCAGGGACATCTGGCAATGTGTGGAGACATTATTGGTTATCACAGTAATGACTAACGGTTGTTCCTGGAAGCTCATGGATAGAGGCCCCAGATACTGCTACATGTGTGACATACACAGGACAATCCCCCACAACAAAGAAGGATTGGAACCCCAAATATCAATTTTCTGCTGTTCAAAAACCCTGTCTTGGATATTTGGAAGCTCAAAAGACTCCCAGGTAAAGTCTGCTGGAGACCGCAGACCTCATCTCACCACCTAAGGAAGTGGAGAAGTTGAGAAAGGACTCCTATAAGGAATTCCTGTCCTTCCCCACAAGGATGGAGACCTTCCCACCCTGCTCCTCTCTCTGCTACCCCAGAAGGGAACAGTGCCTGACACGTGGTAGATGCTTAAAATAAAGATTTGCCAAAGAAAGAAATCACTCCCACCCCTAAGTTTAAGGGTGTCCTCATAACGGAGAGGAAGAAAAGAAGTCATAGTGGGGACTTTTTCAGGCAGTGCATAGAGGACTGGGGTGCTCCTTAAGCTTTAATGTGTAGGTGAATCACCTGGAGATCTTGTTAAAAATGCTGCCGCTGATTCACCAGGTCCAGGATGCAGCCTGAGAATCTGCATCTTCTGCTGGATTCCAAGTGGAGCTGGTACTCTTCAGGTCACACTTCCAGCAACAAGAGTAGACTTTCTAAGCCCCATGTCCTGTTGCAGAAAACACTGAGGATAATAAAATCTCTGCAGTGCCCACTTGGAACACTTGTTGTGATGACTAAGTTAAAAGAATATATCTGTCCTGACATGATCTAGAAACTTGAGAGGCTCTTCGGAAATTCCAGAAACTAAACTCTCCCACTTTTCGGTGAGGAAACAGAGGCCCCAATTCACCTTAACTTGCGCAAGGTCACAGCGGTGATTGGCTGCAAAGTCTGAGCCAATCCCCCACTGGGACTACCCAGGTAGCCATCTTTCCCCTCTCTGTGAGCCAGGCTGTACACACTGCCTGGGGCCTAGCACTGGCCGTTGTTTACTTGTCTCTGCTTTTCCCCTCATGGTGCTGCTGTATAACGCCTTGGCTGAAAATGAACCCAGGGCCACTCCTCCAAGTCCACCTGCCACTCCCTCTGTATCCGATTGCCACAAGCAGTGAGATTGGCCGGCTGTTGCCACATCCCCCAAATCAATGGTTCTACTCCCCTGCTCCTTTTCGTGCATCACAATGTCCTTATACTGGGTGCTCCTCCCCTGATGTATGAGGGAAGCACAAACCAAATTAACCACAGGCAAAGAGAGCAGTTAGCCTGGTGCCAAACAACAGAGCAGGCACTGAGCTGGGACTAAAATCGCATTTCAATTCCCCGTGCGTTCTCCACACCTCCTTCAGGAGGAGAACAGCGCTCACTGTTTACACCAAGCCCTCATTAGTCCAACAGCCTGTTGTCTTAATACTAAAAACCTACTCATCAATAGCAATTTAGGTGAGGGGAAATTATATTTAAAGAGAAACATTCTATCATTTATATGTTCGCTTTAAGAATCTTACCCTCCAATTGTCTCGAAATAATCTTGACTCTGCTTTTCTTCTCCTGCAAAAGTAGATAATGCTGTCCTGAGAAACCGAAGTTGTATTCCTGTCCTGTCTTTTCTTGCCACCCAGTGGAAGCATCACTCTGAGTCTCATGGATTTTAAGTGCCATCTAGTGGTAAGTCTTCAGATGTTAAAAATAATGCAATGAACTGTAATGTGGCAAGCATAGTCAGGTCTCAAGATGATGGTGGCATCATCTCTTTACCTGAGAATCATAAGATCTGCCATATGTGAATTACCAATATTCAACAATTTTGAATATATTTTTCAAATAATTCTGCATATCAGTTTGAGCATCACTTTTTAAGAACTCTAACTTCTCAGTGAAAAAGCTTTCAAAAGATCCTCATAATTTGTTTTTCTATTGTATGTTAGGCACAAATTGGAGCATTCTGCATACATTTTTAATTTGGAAGGCAGGGTTTTTTTAACCAAAAAATAAAAATAGCAGCTTAGCCCTTCTGAGTACCTTTCACTGGTATTTTCTATTTGCTTTGACAATTCTATCCACTTTTTCCATCATAGAGAAGAGCAACACAAGTCAGGATTTCATTCTACAGAGAGACAAAAAAAAGTCTCTAGTCCCTCTTCTTTGGAGAAGAGGGAAACTGGAAAGACCGAATGTCCCTTCTCTTCATCCACCCACATGAGCCCTCAGTATCTGCTCCTCCCTAGCTTTCGAGCCTGCTGACCCACCATCTGCACTTAGGTGAATCTGGCTTAGTGCTATGTGATTTTGGCTCCTTTGTCCATTTTCTGTACAATGGCAGACAAACCCGTGGGGATCAGACTTTAAGGAATGTGTCTACAGCTTACCACTAGATCATAAAAGGGTTAAAGTTATGACTTAGATTTCCAGCTCCTGGTCTAATGCTTCCTCTTCAAGATCAAAAGAAGTTGTGGCAGACATGCACTTACAAGAGTAAACCCCAGGTCCTCAGAGTAAATATGTACAGATGAAATACAGCCAGAGAGATATGAAAACAGATGGCCCTCCAATAGCACAAATGGAAAGTTCAAAAGGAGTTTTTATTAAAAATGATTAGATATCTTTGAACAGCAACTACTATTAAATGCTAGCTCACTACAATTTACTTCACTTTGTTTCTGATAACATTTGTTTTTCTGAATCAAAGTGTTAACTATAGAAGATATAAAGCATAAAGTAAAATATAAGCTGTCCTTCATACATCCTGTAGATGTGGCCCCATTAAATTCCCTTGTGTTGTTTTCCTGTAGATGTCTAGGTATAGAGATTGGGAATATGTGTGTGTATATATATATATATATATATATATATATATATATATACAGATTCGTGTATATATATATATATATATATATATATATATATATATATACAGATTCTCAGGCCACACCCTAGACCTGGTGAATCAGAGACAGCATTTTTAACAAGATCTCTAGGTGATTCACCTATGCATTAAAGCTTGAGGAGCACCCTGGTGCTCTACGCACTGCCTGAAAAAAATCCCCACTATGACTTCTTTTCTTTCTTTCCATTATGAGGTCACCCTTGAACTTAGGGGTGAGGTTGATTTCTTTCTTTGGTAAATCTTTATATATATAAAGAGAGAGAGAGAGATTAGGATTTTATATATATATATATATATATATATATATATATATATATATATATAGGTTTTGTCAGGTGGATTGTTTTCATTTAATGATATATTATGAGCATCTTCCCATGTCGTTAAATATATTCACAACATCAAAATATATTTTATGAATGCATGATATTTACTTTAACCAATACTTATTGATAGACATTAGATTATTTCTAAATTCTTGCTCGAATAGCTAAATAATTCTGAGATGAACTACCCTGTATACAAATAAGACAACTGGAAATATTTATTAGAAATTGACTTCTAGAGGGGCATCTGGGTGGCTCAGTTGGATAAGCATCCGAGTTCGGCTCAGGTCATGATCTCATGGTTCGTGGGTTCAAGCCCCATGTGGCACTCTGTGCTGACAGCTCGGAGCCTGGAGCCTGCTTCAGATTCTGTGTCTCCCTCTCTCTGTGCCCCTCTCCCACTTGCACTCTGTCTCTCTTTCTCAAAAGTAAATAAACATTAAAATAAAATTAAAAAAAAAAAAGAAATTAGCTTCCAGAGCTTGAATCACTGGGTCAAAGGATGTGAATGTGTTTAAGTCTTGTGATACACAACAACTATTCTCTACAAATGCCACCATCAATTAATACTCTAACCAGGACCTTGTAAGTGTACATCAATGACATTTTCTTGGAGGAGGAAATCCCTTACCTCATCAGGGTGTCTCCTTAAGCATACAATAGGCCTATTAAACGTTTCAACCTTTTGGGGCACCTGGGTGGCTCGATTGGTTGAGCATCCGACTTCGGCTCAAGTCACCATCTCAGGGTTCATGAGTTTGGGCCCAGTATTGAGCTAGCTGCTGTCAGTGTGGAAGCTGTCAGCCCAGAGCTTGCTTGAGATCCTCTGTCCCCCTCTGTCTCTGCCCCTCCACTGCTCACACTCTCTCTCTCAAAAAGAAAAGAAAAGTTTCAACCTTTTAACATCAAGGTGTATGTTTTCAGGTCTTCTGATCTTGAAACTGTAAGCACCTCCATAATTCAGGTCTCTCACAAAGTATATGTAAGATAATCACAAGTGCATCCCCGGTCTCTCAAGGAAATAAGAGAAATTTTTGTTGTTCTGTCTTCTACTTATCTACGTAAATCTGTGTAAAATTCTGTCCAGACTTTGTAGTCACTTCTTTTCATGTAATGCTACCTTACATGCATGTAAGCCTGATAAGTATTAAACTTATGTTCTCTCTCTCTCTGTCTTGTCCATATTGGTACAAAGGGGTCTTTAGTTCATGAGATTGTTCTGTTTTCCTAACAACCTTGTGAGAAGATCTATGTCCCACAAATCAGAGATTCTGTGGACGTGGCTTCCTGGTAACAATAGTAATGGCAGAAACAGACAATGTCAGACAGGAATATTCCATCGGAATTTACTTAGTAGAATGTTTTACCAAAAAAGAGAATATTTAACAATTGACAAATTCTAAAAACTGTGACCAGGTTTCCCTGACTTCTTATACATTATTATTTTCTAGATAACTGGTGGCATTCCTTGATTCTTTTTCATGAAGAAAACCCAGAAATATTTTTAAAATATGTACCAAAGCCATTATTCAAATTGGTAAATTCTACTGCAAATTAAAAAAAAAAAAAAACTCTCTAAAAAACAGAAAACAAACCGAAACAAAACCTATCACTGCAAGTTTGCCTTCTCATTCCTGTTTAAGTTTCCTTCAGTAATCAGGGGAAGCTCGTTGGTTTTGGCTGAATATTAAATTAGGGCAGTAGTCAGGACTTCGGCTCAAAACTTCCATTTTCTCTCTTCTCCAAAACTGTCAGGGAGGGTTTTCAATTCTGAATGCAAACAAAATAATAAAATGTATTATTCTGATTGAAAATGACTAAATTCACATTGTAATTAGGCTTAACATTATAAAAGTGGCAATATTTGACTATTTGATTTAGGAAGAGATGGCAATTTCATATAGCACAGACTAATAGAACAATTTATAATTACCAAATCATAAATAATAGATCACTAGAACCAAATATTCAGAGGTATCACTACAGTGGGTTCTGGTGGTTGCTGCCAGACCCTCATTGAAGATACGTTGCTGACCGTGAACCAAGAATGGCTGGAGGAATGGTGTCTCCAAGACCATGGACTCAGCCTTCTTTATCTGGCATCATCTTCCAATCTGATCCTGTGTCTGTTAGCAAATGACTAGGCTAGGATCAAAAAAAATCATCAGAGTTGGCAGCAGAAATTTCAGATTTTCCTCTTGGTCCCATTGAATGGAAGAGGAAGATTTCCCCAGTTCCGAGGTAACAAAGGAGACACCAGAGACTCATTCACTGAGATGCAGGAGCCTGCAGGAAGGGAGACACACCCCTTCATGAAGTTGGATTTTGAAACAGACTTTTGCTGATACACTCCCTGTGCCGATTTCAGCTAGAAATGAGAATCAGTGAGGGGGTAGCAGGACAAGGTGGGGGCCATAGGAGGAAAACCCCATCTTCTGTCATGGCAAAGATAGGTCAGTTCCACTGGGTCAGGTGGACACATAGGCAAGTTGGCTTGACCTGAACTTCCTTATTCTTTAAGTAGAATCCTGGAACAAGAGACCCAGGGGTGGGAAGGGAGACAACTGGGAGGCAGGAACAGAGAAGTGGGATAGAAAAGCAGAAACCAAAGTCACATCTCCTACAGAGGCAGCTGTGCGGTTTGCAGGCCTTCCTCCCAGGGCCTCAGAAGAACCTATACATAGGTCCCAAGAGAGAACAGCACCTCCGTCCTTACACAGAGAGGCCTTACACGCTCCATCATTGTTTACTGGAGAAGCTGCAGTGTGCAAGAAGGGATTACAATTGCAAGCCAGTAAGTGTAAGGGCCTCTGCCTTTTACCCTCTTCCCTCCCCATTGTCCCAACCCAGAGAAGCTGGGAGAAGTACAGGAACTGCCACACACCTTCCCACTACAAGTCCAGCCAGCCATAGATCAGGCATCCGCTGAGAATTAGATGAGATTGGAGTTGGACTGGTTTGGGTTTTAATATCTACAAGTACCTGAGAGGTAGTTAAGAGGCAAAAAGGGGAAATGCAACAGAGCATGATTAAAAGTAATGAGTGGAGAAACATATTTTCATGCTTGTATGTCACCAAGTTCAGATTATCCAATAGCCAGTTATTCAACAGTATCTGGACTGATGAATTAATTGAAATTTCTGGGTCTCTGTGGATTCATTTGATAGAAGTTCAGCTTTTACAGGATAATTGAGTTCAAAGACAAGGAATCACCGGTATCAAATATGAAAGAGATAAAAATTAGCTTTCATTTAGAAGGAAACTCCATCAAATTAAGCTAAATATAATTTGTAGTTTTATGTTATCTCACTCCTGTCACATGCAATGCCTAAGAAGCAGAAATAATCAAATCCAACAGTATGATCAATGACTCAAAAATAATAATAAATGAATTTGATTTATTTAATTGGTGGGGTAGAAAGAGAATAAAGCTAGTTGGTTCTTGTATTCAAAAATATGTTAAATGAACTTTTCACTTTTCAGTTCTCTCAAAAATTCTGATTTACAATTCATAGATTATAGGGATACATTTATTCTAACATGGCTGCCTTTTAGAATTTGATTCCATGAAGTTTAAGAAATTGAAGCCAGATATAATGAGGCTACTTCCCACAGTGCTTTTCCAAGGTTATAAAATGTGTTAACTACTTTACTTTTCACCATAGGCCAGCCCACCACAAGGTAAAAATCAAATGGACATTATTTACTCATTATTAGAGACATGTCTTTTGTGAGAATCATTAAACCCAAATATTATTCTCTCTAGGTCATTAATTTGGAAATTTTCTTATGAATGATAATAATCTACTTAGCTTCCTATGAGACCTTGTAACTGTATTAGTTATTTTACTTTCTTTGCCTTGGGCATTTAGGATCTTAGAGTTTAATATCTCTGGAAATTTACGAAGCTTGTCTAAAGATATGGCCACAGTGGTTTAACTTATATGTTAAATAGCAACTAGATTATGGTTAATTCCTCATCTGTCCAGAACTTCTTGAACTTCAAATTGTCGCATTTCTACCAATTTTCTTAAGACAAATCTCTGTTCTTCAGACACTTGAGACAAGTGTGTTTCTTCAAAGCACTTTTAAAGTTCAAATATAGCACATTTATAACCATCTGCTTCTAGAAAACTTCAATGGATATTTCAAACATTAGCAAGTTTTCTGTCTCATGTAGCTAGAAGCAATGTCTACGTGTCCTTTCAATAAGAAACAGGTAAAGCTTCTATTTATTCAGCAACATATAATTAATGGATAGGTGAGACAGGCATGGAATTGACAAACTATACTGTTTATGGCATTAAATTTATAATTCTTTTTTTCACTTCCTCAAGGTTATCATTGTATTTTATAATTTTCTAACACTCTACTTTACTTTCAAGGAGCAGAAAACATTGACGTAACTATCCTTTGGATATGACCAGCTCTCCAATGCTCTTCCTGAACAGTAAAAGCCCAACATTTTGAGTTCTTTACAGCATTCTGCCTAAAAATGGCACAGACTGTGTACTGATTTTGCCATTCATTATGCAAGCCTCAAATTAATAAGATGATGTTTTCTATAAATTATCTATAATTATAGTCTTTCACTAATCTAATTCAAATTGGGTTTATCCTATAGAAAGTACAAAATAGCTGCATTTTACTTTTCATGACAAACAAAGCAAGGTCCGATCTCTTTCCCAGATAAGCTAGAGCCCAGGTTGTTTAAGACTAAACTGAGTGTTTAAGAGTGTTTAAGAGTGTACTTCAATGGCCTCAGGTCTCAGGGCAAGAAACTTAGGGCTATATTCAGGGCAAATTTAAAAGCCAAACAGGGAGTCTTTTTGAGAGATCGATGCAAAAAAATTAGTGGGCAAAGAACTAAAATCCAGCAACAAGGCAAGAGGGACACCAAACAAAAATAAGGAAGTACCCAGGGGGTTGTTGAAGGAGGAGCCTAGATAAATCTCCAGGTACTGCACAGATCTACAGGCACTTTTATACAGCATCTACAGCCTTAATAAAAAATTGAGAGGCCTCACCAAAATATATCAGCATTCTTTTTTAAAGACAAGGCTCAAAAGTTCAAGGTAAATCCCAGCCTGGATTCTCTGGAGATGGCTCTAACCTAAAATCTTTGGGGTTAACTTTTCTCATGTGGAGTTTCTCTGCTGTTATGCACTGAATTATGTCCCCCCAAATTCGTATATTAACCCCCAATGTGACTGCATTTGTAGAAAGAGCCTTTGAAAAGGTAAGTAAGGTTAAGTAAAGTCATAAAGGTAGGGCCCTACTTCAATATGACTGGTGTCCTTATCAGAAGAGGAAGCGATGGCAGGGATGCATGCCCACAGACAAAAGGCTATGTGAGGACCCAGTGAGAAGGTAGCCACTACAAGCCAAAGAGAGAGGACTCAGGAGAAACCAAATCTACCAACACCTTGATCTTGAATTTCCATCCTTCAGAACTCTGAGAAAATAAATTTCTGTTTTTAAGCCACCCAGTCTGTGATATTTCTGAAACATCTGAGATTACCATATAGATATTAAATCTGTTTTCATATATTCTAAGAGAGACATTCCTCAAAATATGAGAGTATTTTTACTGACGATGGTGACAATTTTTTTTCATTTATTATTGAAGTATAGTTGACATACAATGTTATATTAGTATCAGGTATACAACATAGTGATTCAACATTTCTGTACATTATCAGTCCATTTACAAGGGACTAGCATTCTTATAAATTCTTTTTTGAAAAGTAAAAAAAAAAACCCAAAACTATACAAGCAAAGAGTACCATGATTAGTTAGTTGTTTCCATATCCTGTACAACAACTGATACCGATACAAGATTTAGTGATTCTGGCTGTTAACATAATTTTTAGTCATATGCAAACTAAGAAGTAGGACATCTTCACCTCCAGAGCTTATACCTAACTACTCAAGCTTCTACTCTTGACTCTGATGGGTGATAGCTATTGTCTTTGTATGGTTATTTGTTTGTTTGTTTGTTTGTTTGTTTGTTAATGAATTATAATTGACATAGAATGCTATATTAGTTTCAGGTGTACAACATATTGACTTGACAATTCTATACATTAATCAGTGCTCACCACAAGTGTAGTCACCATCTGTCACCAAATAATGTTATTAAATATTATTGACTATATTTCTGATGCTGTACTTTTCATCTCTATAACTTATTTATTTTATTACTGGAAGTTTGTACCTCCTAATCCCCTTCATCTATTCCACCCATCCCCCACCCACTTCCTTTCTGGCAACCACCAGTTTGTTCTCTGCATTTAAGAATCTGGGCTTTGGGGAGCGGGGGCACCTGGGTGGCTTAGTTAAGCCTCCAACTTCAGCTCAGGTCATGATCTCATGGTTCGTGGGTTCAAGCCCCATGTTGGACTCTGTGCTGACAGCTCAGAGACTGGAGCCTGTTTCAGATTCTGTGTCTCCCTCTCTCTCTCTTCCCCTCTCCCATTCGTATTCTGTCTCTCTCTCTTTCTCTCTCAAAAATGAATAAACATTAAATAAGAAACAATCTGGGTTTTTTTATTTGTTTGGTTCTTTAGATTCCACATATAAGTGAAATCATATGGTATTTGTCTTACTCTGACTTATTTCACTTAGGTCCACCCATGTTGTCACAAATGGCAAGATTTCATTCTTTCTATGGCTATGTATCATTCAATTTTATATATACATATTATATATATTATATATAAATTATATATAATATATATAAATAAATTATATATAAATAAATATATATTATATGGAATTATATATATGTATAAATGGAATTATACACATTATATAATTCCATTTATACATATATATAATTCCATATAATATATATTTATTTATATATAATTTATTTATATATATATATAATTCCATATAATATAATTCCATTATATATATATATTCCATTATATTCCATTATATTATATATATATATATATATATATATATATATATATATATATCACACACACATACATAGCACCTCTTCTTCATGCATTCACCTGTCAGTGGATACTTGGGTTGCTTCCATATCTTGGTTATTATAAATAATGCTGCAATGAACATGGGGGTGCATATATATTTTCGACTTAGTGTTTTCCTTTTCTTTGGATAACTATCTAGTAGTAGAATTACTAGATCATATGGGATTTCTACTTTTAATTTTGTGAAGAATCTCCATACTGTTCTCCATGGTTGCACCAATTTTCAGTCCCACCAATAGTGTATGAAGGTTCCCTTTTATCCACATCTTCATCATCACTTGTTATTTTTTGTTTTTTTTATTCTAGCCATTCTGACTGTTAGGTAATGTCTCATTGTGGCTTTGATTTGAATTTCCCGGATGATTAGTGATGCTGAACATCTTTCCATGTATCTGTAGGTCATGTGTATGTCTTCTTTGGAAAAATGTCTATTCAGGTCATCTGCCCGTTTTTTGAATCAGATTATTTGATTTTTTTGGTGTTGAGTTGTAGAATTTCTTTCTAATTATTATTTAAGAGAGAGAGCATGTGTGCAAGCAGGGGAGAAGGCCAGAGGAAGAAAGAGATAAAGAAACTTAAGCAGGCTCCATACTTAGCACAGAGCCTGATGCGAGGCTCAATCCCATGACTGTGGGATGATGACCTGAGTCAAAATCAAGAATCAGATGCTCAACTGACTGAGCCACCTAGGTGTCCCAAAGTTGTATAAATGCTTTATATATTTTGAGTATTAACCTTTTATTGGACATATCATTTGCAAAAATCTTCTCCCATCACTAGGTTGCATTATTGTTTTGTTGATGGTTTCCTCTACTGTGCAAAAAGCTTTTTATTTTGGCATAGACCCAATAGTTTATTTTTGTTTTTTTTTTCCTTATCTGAGGAGGCATATTCATAAATATGTTGCTAAGGCCAATGTCTAAGAGATTACCCCCTGTGTTTTCTTTTAGGAGTTTTATGGTTTCAGGACTCACATTTAGGTCTTTAATCCATTTTGAGTTTATTTTTATGTATGGTAAAGAAAGTTGTCCAGTTTCATTTTTTTGCATGTAGCTGTCCAGTTTTCCCAATACCATTTATTGAAAAAAACTGTCTTTTCCCCATTGTATATTCTTGCCTCCTTTGTTATAGATTAATTGACCATATAAATGTGGGTTTAATTCTGGGCTCTTTATCCTGTTTCATTGATCTATGTGTCTCCTTTTGTGCCAGTACTATACTGTTTTGATTACAATTGCTTTGTAGTATATACTTAAATCTAGGATTGTGATATTTCCAACTTTGTTCTTCTTTCTAAAGATTTCTTTGGTGATTCAAGGTCTTTTGTGGTTCCACACAAATTTTAAGATTATTTGTTCTACTTCTATGACAAATGCTGTTGGTGTGTTGATAGGGATTATATTAAATCTGTAGATTGCTTTGAGTAGTATGAACCTTTTAACAATATCAATTCTTCCTATCCATGAGCATAATATATCTTTCCATTTTTTGTGTCTTCTTCAATTTCTTCATCAATATCTTATAGGTTTCAACTTGGCAATGAGAAAGAATGAAATATGGCCTTTTGTAGCAACATGGATAGAACTGGAGAGTATGATGCTAAGTGAAATAAGTCACACAGAGAGAGACAGATACCATATGTTTTCACTCCTATGTGGATCCTGAGAAACTTAACAGAAGACCATGGGGGAGGGGAAGGAAAAAAAAAGTTAGAGAGGGAGGGAGCCAAACCATAAGAGACTCTTAAAAACTGAGAATAAACTGAGGGTTGATGGGAGGTAAGAGGGAGGGGAAAGTCAGTGATGGGCATTGAGGAGGGCACCTGTTGGGATGAGCACTCGGTGTTGCATGGAAACCAAATTGACAATAAATTTCATATTAAAAAACTAATAATAAGGAAAAAAAAGGAAATTCTTCACAAAACTTTTCCAACTTCACAAAACTTTTAAGTAAGCAGATGAAGAGTATAAGATAGACAAATCAGGGGCGCCTGGGTGGCGCAGTCGGTTAAGCGTCCGACTTCAGCCAGGTCACGATCTCGCGGTCCGTGAGTTCGAGCCCCGCGTCGGGCTCTGGGCTGATGGCTCGGAGCCTGGAGCCTGTTTCCGATTCTGTGTCTCCCTCTCTCTCTGCCCCTCCCCCGTTCATGCTCTGTCTCTCTCTGTCCCCAAAATAAATAAACGTTGAAAAAAAAAATTTTTTTTAAAAAGATAGACAAATCATTTGAAAAATCTCTGGGATCATTAATTAAAGGAGAAGTTAAGTTACACACACACACAAAAATATCTTATAGGTTTCAGAGTATAGATCTTTTACCTCTTTGGTTAAATTTATTCCTAGGTATTTTATTCTTTTTGGTGCTTTTGTAAATGGGATTTTCTTAATTTCTCTTTCTGCTACTTCATTATTACTGTATAGAAACATAAATTTCTGTATATTAATTTTGTACCCTGAAACTTTAATGAATTCATTTACCAGTTCTAACAGTTTTTTGGTGGAGCCTTTAGAGTTTACTATACATGGTATCATATCATCTGCACATAGTGAGAGTTTTACTTCTTCCTTACCAATTTTGATGGATGTTATTTCTTTTTCTTATCTGATTGCTACAACTAGGACTTCCAAGTACTATGCTAAATAAAAGTGGTAAAAGTGGACATCTTTGTTTTGTTCTTGATCTTAGAGGAAGAACTTTCCCTTTTTTACCTTTTTATTTGGAAATTTTCCTTCCTCTTCTTTTTTTTTTTTTTTTTTGAATAATTTGAGGAGAATAGGTATTAACTCTTCTTTAAGTATTTGGTCAAATGTACCTATAAAGCCTACTGGTCCTAGACTTTTGTTTGTTGGAAGCTTTTTGATTGCCAGTTCAATTTTGTTATGATATTCAGTCTGTTTTTTCTATTTCTTCCTGATTCAGTTTTGGAAGATTGTATGTTTCTGGGAATTTATCCATTATTCTAGGTTGTCTGATTTGCTAGCATAAAATTTTTAATAATATTCTCTTATAATTCTTTGTATTTCTGTAGTATTGTTATTTCTCCTCCTTCATTTATAATTTTATTTGAGCCCTCTCTTTTTTTTTCTTGGTTAAAGGTTTATCAATTTTGTTTAATTTTGTTTATCTTTTTGAAAAACCAGCTCTTGGTTTCACTGAATTTTTTTTTTAGCCTTTCATTTATTTACATTCTGATCTCTGTTATTTCTTTACTTTTACTAGCTTTGGGCTTTGTATGTTCATTTACTAGCTCCTTTAGGTTGTTTGAGATTTTTCTCATTTCTTAAGATAAACCTATATTTCTATAAACTTCCCTCTTTAAAACAACTTTTGCTTCATCCCAAAGATTTTGGACTATTGTGTTTTTGTTTTCATTTGTCTCCATGTAGTTTTGATAATAACTTTGATTTCCTGGTTGATCCATTCATTATTTAGGAGCATATTATTTAACCTCCATGTGTTTGTGTTCTTTCCAGATTTTGTACTTGTGGTTGATTTCTAGTTTCATGGTGTTGTGGTTGGAAAGATGCATGGTATGACTTCAGTCTTTTTGAATTTGTTGAAACTTGTTTTGTGGTCTCACATACAATCTATTCTGGAGAATGCTGCATGTGCACTTGAAAGAATTGTATTCTGCTGTTTTAGGATGGTATGTTCTGAATATAGATGTTAGATCCATCTCATCCAATGTGTCATTCAAAGCCACTATTTCCTTGTTGATTTTCTGTTTAGATGATCTATCCATTGATGTAAGCTGGGTGTTAAAGTCCCCTTCTATTATTGTGTTACTGTCAATTTTTCCTTTTATATCTGTTAATATTTGCTTTATATTTAGGTGCTCCTGTGTTGGGTGAATAGATATTTTAAATGGTTTCATCCTCTTGTTGGATTGGTCCCTTTATCATTGTATAATGCCCTTCTTTGTCTCTTGCTACATTCTGTTTTAAAGTATATTTTGTCTGATATAAGTACTGCTACCCCAGCTTTTTTTCACTTCCATTTGTATGAAATATCTTTTTTCTATCCCTTCACTTTTAGTCTGTGTCTTCAGGTCTGAAGTGAGTCTCTTATAGGCAACAGGTAACTTTGTCTTGTTTTTTTCCATTCAGTCACCCTACATCTTTTGACTGGAGCATTTAATCTATTTACATTTAAAGTAATTATTGATATGTACGTACTTATTACCATTGTATTAGTTGTTTCCTGGTTGTTTTTGTAGTTCTTCTTTGTTCCTTTCTTCTTTTCTTGATTTCTTCCCTTGTGGTTTGATGGCTTCTTTAGTGTTTTGCTTTAATTCCTTTCTCTTTATTTTTTGTACATCATCTACAGGTTTTTATCTGTGGTTACCATTGGATTCATATATAACATCCTATATTTATAACAGTCTGTATTAAATTAATGTATTAAGTTAATTAAGTTGATGGTTGCCTAAGTTTGAACACATTCTAAAAGCACAAAGTTTTTACTCCCTCCTCCATGTTTTATGTATATGATGTCATAGTTTACATCTTTTTATTTTGTGTATCCCTTGACTATTTTTGTAGATATAATTGATTTTACTACTTTCGTGTTTTAACCTCCACACTGACTTTATAAGTAATTAATCTACTTTTAATATATATTTGCTTTTACTTATGTAATTTTTTCCTTTCATAATTTTCTTACCTCTAATTATGGACTTTTCTTTCCACTTAAGGAATTCCCTTTAACATTTCTTATAAGGCTGATTTAATAGTAAGAGCTCCTTTATATTTTGTTTGTCTAGGAAATTCTTTATCTTTCCTTTCATTCTAGATAATAACCTTGCTGGGTAGATGCAGGGTTTTCTTTTTTCCTTTTACCACTTTGAATATTTCATGCCACTCTCTTCTAGCCTGCAAAGTTTCTGCTGAAAAATAATCTGATAGACTCATGGGATTTCTCTTGTATGTCATTGTTTTCTCTCACTGCTTTAAAAATTCTCTATCATTTTTTTTGTAATTTTAATTATTATGTGTCTTGGTATGCACCTCCTTGGGTTCATTTTGTTAGTAGATCTCTGTGATTCCTAGACATGGATGTCTGTTTTCTTCTACAGATTAGAAAAGTTTTTAGTTATTATTTCTTTATGTAAGTTTTCTGCCCTTTTCTTTCTCTTCTCCTTCGGGGATCCCTATAATATGAATGTTATTATGCTTGATGATGTCTCAGAGTTCCCTTAACTATTCATTCATTCATTCATTCATTCATTTATTGCTGTTTGCTTGGGTGCTTTCCATTACCCTATCTTCCAGATCACTGATCCATTCTTCTGCATCCTCTAATCTGCTGTTGATTCCCTCTAGTGTATCTTTCATTTCAGTTATTGAATTGTTCAGCTCTGACTGCTTCTTTTTTTAATAGGTTCTGTCTCTGTTGAATTTATCACTGAGTTCATCCATTTTTTTCCTCAAGTCCAGTGAGTGTCTTCATGACCATTGCTTTGAACTCTTTATGAGGCATATTGCTATCTCCATTTCATTTAGCTCTTTCACTGTGATTTTGTCTTTTCTTTCATTTGGGACACCTCTCTCTGTCTCTTCATTTTGTCTACCTTTCTGTGTTTGTTTATATGTATTAGATAGGCTGGCTACATCTCCTGGCCTTGAAAGTAGTGACCTTGTATAGGAGAGGTTTGTGGTGCAATCCCCTCTTGGTCACTAGAACCAGGCATTACCAGGGTTTCCCCTGTATAGGCTGAGTGCACCCTCCTGTTGTGACTGAGCCATGACTGCTTTCAGCCCAGGTGGCTGCTTTGAGCTTGGCCTGCTATGAGCACACTGGGAGCATTTGTTCCCTGTGCTGTTGAGAGGCCTGGCTGCTGGCTACTGTAGTCTGTTGGGCAGAATTGGCAGTCAGCCTAACTGCCTGCAAGTAGCCTCTCTGCCACTGCTGCAGGAGTACCAAAGGGCTTACTCCCTCGACAGCCAGCTAAGAGCTCCAGCGACAGGAACTGTAGACACACTGGTATGTGGCAGTTATCTGCCTCACTCTCCAAGGCAGGAGTCACTTTGGAGAAATGCCTGCTAAGGAGGGAAGGTTAATAGAGCAGTCTGCCAGGGGAATTCCGGGGGGGGGGGGGGGCATGTGATGCACAAAGCAGACAGACAGGGTTAGCCCTGGCCCCTGCAAGCATTGGCTATCTAGGCTGGAGTAGGGGAAGAAAAGTGGCGCCCATCCCCACTTTTGTTCCCTGTGAAATCTCCTGCAGTTCCACGCCCCTCCAGCAAATATTCTAAGATTGATTAGTCAATAGATCTCATTCACATGTGCTCCAGGTGCTTTTCAAACTGCTTCTTCTGTGTCATGTCTCAGGCTGGGTTATTTAGTATGCTATCTCATTAATGGCAGGGACTCCATTTCCTATTACCTTCTGGCTCTCCTAGAGTTATGCCCATTGATTTTTAATGCTCCAGATTAAACTCCACTGATTTTCAAAGCCAGATGTCATGGGGACTCACCATCCTACTGTGAGTCCCCAGTTCTGGGGGTGCTGTGCTCAGTGTGGGATCTGATTCTCTTACTTCTGCACGCTTGTGATGTCCCTGCTGTTTGTAGTTAGTTGTGTAGTTGCCAGCCACATCCCTGCCCCTTTTACCATTCATTTTCAATGTGGCCTTCTCTCTATGACTAGCTGTAAAAGGTCTGTTCTGCTAGCCTTCAGACTGTTTGCAGAGTTGTGTAGATGTAGTTGTTACATCAGTGTGGCCATGAGGCCAAGTGAGCTCAGGATCCTCCTTTCCACCATCTTCCCTAGAGGAGCACCTCTTTGTACCTTTTTTAAAGCTTTACCACTTTACCACTACTTTCACCTTTTCTTCTGTCATGTATCAATTCATTCTACTGACACTTATTGAGTGCCTATTAATGTTCCAAGTACTATGTTAGACACTGGATATACATACTTTTCCTGCCTACATGAAATATATAACCTTGTGGGGAAACAGAAGAGAAGAATTAACATAAACAAATATATAAGTACAATTTTTCATATGTGTTGTAAAGAAAATGTATAAAATGCAGTGATCAAAAATAACAAAAACCTCTTTGGGAAAGCCTCTGGTCTGGTTTAAGGTAATACTAGCAACTGCTTTTAACAGATAAACTACAAAATTTCAATGACTTAACACAATAGATTTTTTTAAGTTTATTTATTTATTTTGAGGGAGAGAGAGCACATGGCAGGGGCAGAGAGAGAGAAACAATCCAAAGCATGCTGTCAGCGTGAAGCTGGACATGGGGCTCAAACTCACAAACCATGAGATCATGACCTGAGCTGAAATCAAGAATTGGATGCTTAACCAACTGAGCCATCCAGGCACCCTTAACACAATAGATTTTTATTTCTCACTGAGCCATCCAGGCACCCTTAACACAATAGATTTTTATTTCTCACTCACATATAATCCAATCAGTTGTTCACTAGGTAGCCTTCCATATAGTAATTCAGAGACCCAGGCTCCTTTCATCCCCTGTCTCTGTCATCTCCTCAAACCTCAGAATCCTTTTTTTTTTTTTTAATCCAATGGATGGAAACAGAGAGGATAGAAAAGCCAAGGGTACTTTTTAAGCCCTTGAGCACAGAAATGGCCACATCACTTCTGTATATATCCCATCAATGAAAAGTGGTCACATGACCCCATCCCAATGCAAGGGAAACTTGGAAATGTAGTTCATAACTGATCAGTCACTTCCCTGAGACAACTACACACTTTGTAAAGGAACACTGATGTTGGCATCTCTGCCCTCACTGCCCTCTGAGGAAAAGATACTAGAGAAAAGATCTAAGGGATAGCAAGAAGTCAGACTTGTGAAAAGCTGTGGGAAGGTGGGTCCAGCCAGAAGGAACTGAATATGGGAGATCCAACCTCCAGACAGAAAGAGCCTTTTGTATTCAAAGGTCAGAAAAAAGAGACTGAAATGAGGTGGGTAAGGAAAACAGAGGAATTTACTGATGTTAAGGCAGAAAAGGAGACAGATTTTGTGGGGTAGTATAGACCACACTAAGAACTTGGGATATTTTTATCATCAAGATATGAAAATATTTTTAGCAACCTGATAATCTTATCCAAGATATTTTCTAAAATTACTTATCTATAAGTCATGAGAAGATTGGCAAGGGGTGAGAGGTGAGGTTGAGACACTAGAAATGAGACTCTTTTATTGTCTAAGCCAAAAGCCATTGTGGATTGAGCAAGTGTAGTGATCATGAAGATGGAAAGAACCGAATCTGGCAACCCCAAGAAGTAGTAGTTATTTGCTTGACCAAAAGTGCACATCTCACTCATCTCATATGAGGCATAGGACATACAGGTAGCTGCCAGACCTTGCATTTTGGCAATAGTCAGACATGCCTTAGTGGTCCTGGGACTCAGATGCCTAGAAAGTGAGGCCCCAGGAAGATACACATAAATGATGATGAAAGAGACATCAGCATCCTAGTACTCACGTTCAGAAAGAAATTCTAGATGATACTGAGTTTAGCACATAAATATTGACAAACTAGAGTGACAAAATAGATTTGACTCCTCTTGTGACCACGGACATGAACACAAGCAAATAATAATTTGTGTTTCCAGAGCAGTCATGTTTATTTGGTACTTATCAGGCTTAGGCAGTAGAATGCTTTCCCTTCATCTAGACTTTCAGTATATTGCTGTAGCTGAGAATTTAAAATGTTAAGGGATGTGCAGCCTTTATTTGATCTAAGACTTTGGTTTTGAAAAGTGAAAGTGTTAGGGTTCCTTTCACACATCAAAATACCACATTAGACAAATCTGAGTATCAAAGGATCTGGGAAAAGAAGGTGAACATAATTCCAAATTTGAGGGATCAGTAGAAGATGCTCGTTTCACAGAATCCAGTGTGTAGTTCTCCCAGTTACCTGGAGGATTATCTACAAGCTTAGCTGCCTCTGATGAATTTTCTAAAAGAAATCAACCCCTAGCCTATTTCAGAAACCCATGATTAAGGGGTTGGTTTGTGCTCCAATATATTTCCGGTGTGTTTTAAATAACTCAAGATTCTACATGCTGTGTACGTGGTGTTTTGCAAGAACACAGAAGATTCATTTCTGCCTTAAAGGGCGAAGATACAGGTGATTTGTCAAAAGAGCTGCTTACTTGAGACAGGGTTAGTATAAATGGTATGAATGAAAATAAGGAGATTGGAGGGCTTTACACACGGCAGGCGGCCCATTGTCTGACATAGAAGCAACTCCATTCACAGAATTAGGTATAATGACAGAAAAGGGGGCCCAAGATGAAATAATACTGATACGGAAAGAAAAATCATTGTAATTTCTGAAAACCAGCTTGCTGCGAAGGAGGATTGGTAAGCCCTTTTGTGGAAATTCCGGGTGATTCTACCCGGCTTCCTCACTTAAATAGTATTAATGATATGAATACTTAAAGGAATACTTTGGCAATTTTCATTAAAGCTCTTGAAGAGGATCAAAGCCACCAGTGGGTGGACATGGGCAGATTCGGATTAAAAGGAATGTTTAATCAGTTTTTACCCAGCTTCTTGGCTACACGGACCTCAGTCGTTTTGCAAGAACCTTTGTTGAGCTGTTTTGGGAACAGACTGACTTGCCAAGTACAATTAACAACTGCGAAGGGTTGTAAAACATAGGCATTCCTCTCTGCAGGTTCCAAACTCCAAGCACAAAGAAAAGGTATTTTTAAAAATAAAGGAAAGGACAACCTCGTTGCTTTCATTTGCCAAGCAGTTTTGTGTACTAGTACTTTTCCCAGGAACTAGATGATCTCGATTGTCACACCAGCACTGCCACTTCCCTGTAGGATGGCTCCGGCAGGGTGTTTGACCCCTCTAAGCCACACCTTCCATTTCTACAAAATGAAGGAGTTGGAGTAAATGACCTCTAAATTGGCTCTCTTCTGTTCTAACGTGGAGCCTCTCAGACACAGTAATGGATTGGAAGCTTCCCGTTGAGTGGGCAAAGACAACAGAAAGCACCATGGAGGAAGGTCATTGAAGACACTGACAGATTTGGAGGCTTTGCCTGTGTCTCTCTGGATGGGGGAGCCACGTGCCAAGGGTCAGTGTAGCTGTGCTGACCTTCCACCTACAGATCTAAGCTTGTTCCACACTCGGAGCTCCAACCAACATTAATGGGACCTGTGTGCACACATTAATGCTGGGAGCAGTGGCTGTGCTGCAGAAATCCCCAGAATGGAGCCAAAAGGAAAACTATGGCTGTAATTTAAAGCTTGTCTTTTGAGCAGACTGAATTTGACTTTCAAAGGAATACAATGTCTCGATTTTATGGCCTCCCTGAGAACACTCAATGCTTCACTGTATGGGGGGAAAATAGAATTAGAAACCTTGGTTTGAGTGAAATTACTCTTTCAAAATGATGGTCTCAAACAACAAAAGAATCTCCCATGCTCTCCCAGTGTTTCTGTTTTCACTTTTCGGCTTGTCTCATCACATGATAATAATCTGGGATGCACAGCAGAAGAGAATGCAGAACCATTTTAAATAATCAGTTTTGTTTGTTTTCAGTAAGTAGCATTTACAGAACTAGTAGCACCCTGGCACAGAGCTTTGCAAATCTGTCAAGAAATCACTTCATTTACCTTTACATTTTTTGATAAAAATTAATTTGATTATCAGCCGGATATCATCAGCACACAAGATGCTCAGTATATAGAATATGATACAAGAAGTTGAGGCAGAACATTAACAGAATTTCAGAGCATGCTGGGGTGGAATATAGTTTTTAAATGAATAATGGGGAAGAGAGAATACATATCCTGTAGAATAAAGTTATGTTAAAAGGTGTTCCTGGGGTGCCTGGGTGGCTCAGTCAGTTAAGCGTCGAACTTTGGCTCAGGTCAAAGTTTGTGGGTTCAAGCCCCATGTTGGGCTCTGTGCTGACAGCTTGGAACCTGGAGCCTGCTTCAGATTCTGTGTTTCCCTCTCTCTCTCTTGGCCCCGCCCTACACCTGCTTGCACTCTGTCTCTCTCTCTCTCTCAAAAATAAATAAACATTAAAAAAAAGTGTTCCTGATGAGGGATCAGAAGGCAAGCTAAGGGCCAAGCACAGGCTAGCACACACACCATCTCCCCTTCAAGCTGGAATATGTGTAATTTTTCTCAGGAGCTCCTGGCTGCCCCAGAACAAAGGAAAGGACAGAAAACAGATGGTTAAACTGTTAAGAGTCTCCATCAGTTTACAAATATCTTAGTACAATTATGAAAAAAGGGCCATTTATCAATAGCTTAAAATCCAGGGACTCCCTACTGTCTTAATGTTAGTGCTTTGCTAGAGGGAAAAACAACCTTAGCTTGACAATAGCTAGGCCTCCAGTAATCTGTGAGTCTTTAGCATATGGAAAATCCCTTTAAGAAACTTCCCCCCTATCAAAACAACACCAGCATTCTTCACAGAGCTAGAACTAACAATCCTAAAATTTACACGGAACCAGAAAATACCCCCAAATAGCCAAAGCAATCTTGAAAAAAAAAAAAAACAACAACAAAGCTTGAGGCATCACAATCCCGGACTTCAAGCTGTATTACAAAGCTGTAATCATCAGTATGGTACTGGTACAAAAACATACACTCAGATCAATGGAACAGAATACAGAACCCAGAAATGGACCCACAAATGTATGGCCAACTAATCTTTGACAAAGCAGGAAAGAATATCCCGTGGAATAAAGACAGTCTCTTCAGCAAATGGTGCTGGGAAAACTGGACAGCGACATGCAGAAAAATGAATCTGAACCACTTTCTCATACCACACACAAAAATAAACTCAAAATGGATGAAAGACCTAAATGTAAGATCAGAAGCCATCAAAATCCCAGAGGAGAAAACAGGCAAAAACCTCTTTGACCTCGGCCACAGAAACTTCTTAGTCAACACATTTCCAGAGGCAAGGGAAACAAAAGCAAAAATGAACTACTGGGACCTCATCAAAATACAAAGCTTCTGCACAGCGAAGGAAACATATCAGGAAAACTAAAAGGCAACTGATGAAATGGGAGGAGATATTTGCAAATGACATCCCAGATAAAGGGTTAGTATCCAAAACCTATTTGAACTTATCAAAATCAACACCAAAAAAATAATCTAGTGAAAAAATGGGTAAAAGACATGAATAGACACTTCTCCAAAGAAGACATCCAGATGGCCAACTGACACATGAAAAAAATGCTCAACCTCACTCATCATCAGGGAAATACAAATCAAAACCACAATGAGATACCACCTCACACTTGTCAGAATGGCTAACATTAACAACTCAGGCAACAACAGATGCTGGCGAGGATGCAGAGAAAGAGGATCTCTTTTGCACTGCTGGTAGGAATGCAAACTGGTGCAGCCACTCTGGAAAACAGTATGGAGGTTCCTCAAAAAAATTAAAAATAGAATTACCCTATGACCGAGCAATTGCACTACTAGGCATTTATCCAAAGGATACAGGTATGCTGTTTTGAAGGGGTACATGAACCCCTATGTTTATAGCAGTGCTATCAACAATAGCCGAAGTATGGAGAAAGCCCAAATGTCCATCGATGGGTGAATGGATATGAAGATGTGGTATATATATATACAATGGAGTATTACTCAGCAATCAAAAAGAATGAAATCTTGCCATTTGCAGCTATGTGGATGGAACTAGAAGGTATTATGCTAAGCGAAATTAGAGAAAGACAAATACCAAATGACTTCACTTATATGAGGAATTTAAGATACAAAACAGATGAACATAAAGGAAGGGAAGCAAAGATAATATAAAAACAGGGAGGGGTATAAAAACATAAGAGACTCTTAAATATACAGAGCAAAGAGGGTTACTGAAGGGGTTATGGGAGGGGGGGTGGGCTACATGGGTAAGGGGCATTAAGGAATCTACTCCCGAAATCATTGTTGCACTATATTCTAACTAAATTGGATATAAATTAAAAAAAAGAAAAGAAACTTCCTCTTGACTTACCTCCCTCAATTTCATAGTATATAACCAGTCACTCTTCACAACCCCAGTACAGCTCTTTCTGCCCATGGGTCCTGTCCCTATGCTTTAATAAAATCATCTTTTTGCACCAAAGACGTCTTCAAGAATTCTTTCCTGGCCATCAGCTCTGAACCCCACCAGCATCCCCCAAAAACCCATCATTCCTAGTTTACTTGAATATCCAAAATAGACCATTTTCAATCTACTGCTTTTTAAATGCCCTGAATTTCTTTCTTTGAATGCAGCAACAATGCCAACTAGCATTATTTATTAAGTGCTTCTGTTTGGGGATACTGTTTTAAATATTTCATTTGTTCATTCAACAAATGGTCACTGAACACGGACTCATCACCTGGCACAGTATGAGGTGCTAGGCATAGAGTGGTAGAATCCTACCCCACCTACACCCTCACAGACCATACACCCTATCAGGGGAGGCAGAAATTGAATAAACACACTCATCCATACATGATTACAAACCGTGAACAATGTGATTAAAAAAAAAATTAAGATGCTCAAGGAGAATATAATTGAAAGAGAGAGAAGGGAAACCCTCACTGAGAAAAAGTCCTTTGAGTCCTCACCTGAAAGGCATCCATCTGGCAGCTGGTGGGAGGACAAGCACTGTAGAGAGATGGAGATCTTGGGCAGAAGCTTTGGGAGTAAAGACTATCCCTAACCCCATTTAACAAAGGGGTCAACTAATGCACAGAGAGATTAACCAACTTTGCCTAAGGCAATGCAGCTAGTAAGCTGCAAGCTAGGAGTCAAATACAAGTGTAATACCAGAACTCCAAAAATGAAGGTGCCCATAGAAATTAACAACAATTCAATCTCAATTATTACAAGGGTGAATTCATCACACTTCATGCTTCAGATCAAATGCCTCTTCTCTTAAGGTATTGGAAACAAAACTTCTTACTTCATGTACAGCATCTTACAATGCCTGGGCAAATCATTATTGTCATTATTATTATTTGGTTCCCTCAGAAACTCCCGGCATTGGAGCACTGCCAATGACAGGAGATAAGAGGCTCACTGAACCAGAAGAATCATACCATAAATCCTGATGCCATTTTGAGAACAGTAAAAAGCAAACAACCCATAACATTATAGAGCAAGAAGATGAACAAATATCACCTTCCCCCTGAATATAAGAATAAAGTACATTAGATAAATAAAAGGCTGACCATCCAATACAAAGGACACAGGGAACTACTGATGGAAAACAGATGAACAAAATGAATCCCACTCCCTTGACTGAATAAACCAGGTTACACAGTGGTTATCTGTGGTTCTGTCAGAGGTATCTGGCCAGGTTCTACTCCCAATCAGTGTCCATTTCTACTATTTTTTTCTAAGTAGCATCTAAAAAGTAAGTCATAAACTCAAGGGTTTCTCCAAAGTCATACAGCCAAGGTTAGAGCAGAGAATGGAACTCAGGAATGCTGGTAAGACTGGATCTCTGCCAGGTACCCTTTAGGGTACTTTTCAAAAACAGTAAACTCCTGACTCTCATACAGATATAAAACAAACATATACTAAACATTCTATTTAACTTATTACTCATTGCAGGAACCTAGCCAGATGGAAAACTGGTTCAAATAAGAAGTGGTATCTATAGATCAGAAATATTAAAATTAGGGGCACCTGGGTAGCTCAATCAGTTAAGCATCCGAATCTTCTTTTCAGCTCAGATCATGATCTCTCGGTTCGTGAGTTTGAGCCCTGCATTGGGCTTTGTGCTGACAGTGTGGAGTCTGCTTGGGATTCTCTCTCTCCCTCTTTCTCTTCCCCTCCCCTGCTTGCTTTCTCTCTCTCTCTCTCAAAATAAATAAAAAACTTTAAAAAATATTACAAAATAAATATTAAAATTAATGTGCAAATGGAGGCAAAACTGTTCCTTGCCACAGTAGAGAACAGTCAGTTGAACTTCTACTGGATAGAACAGAATTTGCATGTCTCTATGTTGCCAGTGAACTAGGGAGACCTCCGGCCTGGAGACCTCCTTTCAGCCTATCCTCTGGATGTCACCAGAGGGTCTTAGTCTTGTCGTGAGAAGAGAATAACAGGCCAGACCAGACAGCGGTTGAGAGGTGCAAGAGAGAGCTCACTCTTGAGATGTGAGAACACGTGAGATCAAGGGGTAGCTGCAGGCTCCAGGGTTTGGGTCTCTATATTTATTGACAGTTGTTAACTAGAGGGAGGAATATTTATTATACGGGGAGGGGATGTTTTGGGGAGCTGGGTTTTTTGCCTTGTCTCCCTTACTTGGTCAGTGTCTCCAGCCTTCTGGGTCTTAGGCCTATCTGGTTTGATCTGGCTCTCTTGTGGCTTTGTTGTGGAGTGCTACCAGGATAGGTATCTGACTTTCCCACTAGCTGACCCTAACTCCCCCTTTGTTGGCCTCCAGGCATCTTGTTAAAACCTAACTAGCTTCTTTCTCTAACATACACACTGGAATTATTTTGCATTGCCGTCCATTATCTATTTAGAGTGGCAAAATAGCACAAAGATATCAGAAGTGGAACTGAATAACCCTGAAGTCTTGCTCTAGAAAGTTCATGGCTTTCCATTGAAGCACAGAGTCTTCCCCTTACAGATGAAATAACCATCATGGCAGAACTGGTCCTTTCAGTTGGATCCCTGCATAACATAAGGAAAACTTTAAAATAAGACACTCCTCTCCCTGTGGAACTAAAAGAGAGTCCCCTCTCCTTTTCTTAGGGCATTGCATTGACTTTCAAAAACTTAAAACTGTAAGTACTTTCTTCTCTCTTTGAGATCTATATAAATCTTTTTGAAAACTAGATAGAGCTTTTGTCAGCTTTATGACCCAGGAATGTCTTTCTTAAGGACCTAGGAACCATCTTTTTGAACTGGAGACATCAAGAGAGACAGCACTGCTATTTCTGTGAGAGGCTAGGAACTCAGCTGTGGTGGGTGCCTTGCTCCAAGTTGCAAAAACTACCTCTTGTCATAAAGATACTCATTTTTCGTCTGGATAAAGCCAGTTTAGCTAACACGAGTGATTACCCCAATTACAAAATAAAGTTAAGATGAACTGTGTGTGATCAAGTCCTTTTACTTGAGGACTAGTTCTTGTTTACCTCGAGAACATGTGTGGAATAGGCTGTGTCTGCTTGGCTATATTAGGGAGTGAGCTTCCTTTCTGTCTTTGCAATCTCTTAGCAGATTGCCTGTGATGCACATCACATTCTGGTTTAATACTTACTCAATAAGTCCATTTTCTTTCTCTACTACTTTTGTGGAGAGGTTTTCTGGGTTGGAAAAAGACTCTGTTTTTAGTTATATTTCCCCAGCAGTACTCAACCTATCCAGGTGTACCATGAAACCCAGAAGCATCTGGCCAGATAAGAATCCTATGAACCAAATCACTTGCTTCTGCTGGTCATTACCTCCTTGCCTCTAGACACAACATGAATCTTTTGCAATCAACAAAGGAATACTGAACAAATTGCACCCATGCCAAGCATCCAGTAGGCCATCTGTAATGTGTGTGGGTTAATGTATGCAATCAGGATGCCTGAGGACACAAGGAGGCCCAGGAAAAGGGGAAATTTTGGGAACAAGACAGCATCCCTTAATTGTTACTGTCATCTCCGAGCATGGAAAGTTGGCTCCCCAAATATCACCAACACAACCTGTTAATAGACAAAGCTGAGTTCACTGCTTATCAAAACTAAGGGAGAAAACCATCTAGCAGTGCTTTGGCAGCAGCCAAGAAAGGATGAGGTAAGGTCAGAATGTATTAAGAATTGGAAGTTTGATTTTTTTCAAGGGGGGATTGAGGAGAAAACTTGGTGGTTGGATTATGATTGTGCAAGATTACAATTCAATAGTCTAGGATTGGTGGAAACAGTAAAGTGAGGATTTTAGGGAGAGAGATTTTAAAAACTCAAGGCTTAAACTGTCTGTTGATGTTTTCCATTGAAGAGTTGATGGGTCTTTGGGGAAGTTCCTATAATGAACAATCAAACCATTTGCCCAAATAGTCAAGTTCTGCTAATGAAGACAGAGGAATAGCATAAAGTCATATTAATGTGGACAATAGGGCATGGCTTTAATTCTCAATGTCCAGGCTGAATGTGGGGGTAGATGCTTTTAATTATTAGGATCTCAGGCCAAAATTCAGATGTGCAGGAAACATTCTTTTTATTTTTCTCTAATTCAGCCTGTTTTCTATTTGGGATCCTGTTAAGTTTTTAATATCCGTATTCATTAATATTATCCTGAATACACATGTGAGGTTTCTGGAGCAGAGCAGATTATCCATGAACAATGAAAAATACAGGAAGATTTATTTTCCCACAGGTCCTGATTACACTAGAAATTAATCTCAGCCTATTAGGGTCCATCATGTCTCTTATTTCAGGACTGTATCTAGGTTTCAGGGGCTCTCGAAGTACAAGGCAAGGGGAGGGAGTCCTTTCTGGTTCTCTATGCCATCTGTTCTCCAAGGAGCCCTCCCATCTGGCTATTGGTCATCTATTCATCGTTATCCCTGAGATATCCCTTCCCCCGCCCCCATCACCTGGTATGATCACGTTGCAGCAACTCTCTCTCTCACCTCCATGCTTTGGGCTAAGGGACAACTGTAGCTTTGGATGGTCATCTCTGAAGCTGTCCAGCAGTCCCTCTTGATCTGGATTCAACTCGCAGCCCTCCCTGCTATGTCTTTTGTCTCCCTGCAGTTCTATCCAGGGAACATTGGTACAAGGCCCCTGTATATGGGGAGATAGCCCACATATGGCTCTGCTCTCATCTCTTTTCCTCTGTCCAGCTCCTGCAATCTAGGAAACCTTAAAAGATGGGGGAAGCCCTTGCTGCTCTCAAACACTCCATCTATGACTCTCTACTCTTCTATATTAGGGTTTCTCATCCTTCCCCCGACATTAACATGATACTTCTTTGTATCCTCCAGACTGTATCCTTTGTATCCTCTAGATTGTAGTATGTTTAGCAGCATCCTACACATACCCACTAGATAACCCCTAGCTGTGACAACCAGAAAGGCAAAATATTTCCTGCAAGGAGAAAAAGAGCCCCATGTCAAAAATCACTACCTTGAAACCTTTAACTTTTGTGAAACAAAAACCAGAAGGAAAGTCCCTGAGTATTTCCTTCCTGCCTGCCTCTTTTCTCCCCTGAGAACCTGAACTCAGAACAGCCTCCCCGTGTGATGGGGCAAGGCACAAGGAAAGGAAATTTGGTGGAAGGAGAACATAGATTAATATTTCATAATAGTATCACTTCACCTAAACATTCCATCTCAGTGCTACTCAAAGTCATCTGGCGGCTCATTAAAAATGCAGAAAGAATCTCGGGCCCCACCATACTTACTAAATTAGGGTCTCGGTTGTATTTTAACAACTTTTTCAGATGATTCTTTTTTTGAGAGAGAGAGGGAGAGCGTGTGTGTGTGTGTGTGTGTGTGTGAGTGGGGGAGTGAGGGGTGAAAGAGAGAGAGAGAGAGAGAGAGAGAAAGAGAGAATATCAAGCTAGCAGCATGCTCAGCACAGAGGCCAATATGGGGCTGCATATCACAACCCTCGGATCATGACCCGAGCCAAAATCAACAGTTGGAGAGTCAACTGACAGAGCTACCCAGGTGTCCCTCTCTGGGTGATTCTTGTGCCACGTAGAAGATCATCCAAATGAGCACAAGCAGAGACTTACTTTTCAGAGTTTGCTATAGCAAAAGAACCAGCCACCAATTGGCAGAAACTCAAAGGTAGGCAAAGGTGTGGGAAAGCCTTATAGTGGAAGAAAGGAAAGACTTCAGGTGTGCCCTGATTGGAGGCTCTTGATGTAAGAAAGCTGAAGGAAGCTAACTAGAAGTGGGACATCCTATGGGATTGGTTTGAAAATGTATTTCACATTCTCTGGTTGGTCCTGAGTTGAAAGTGGGAACAAAAATTAGCAAAGCTGGCAGTTGTCAACCAAGATCTAACCGCTCTGGGCAAATGGCTATAAAGGTTGTGGTTTGGCTTCCCAGGCTGCTTGTGACACTGGTTGTAGGTCAGGTTCTATTGTCATAGATAGTCTGACAATTGTCTGTTTGTATATTCTACCTTTCAGCCACTAAAGCTTGAGAATCATTGCTCCCTCCAGAATACCTGGCTGAGTCCAGTGCTAAAGATTTGAAAAAGGTGCCTTTAGTAGCTGACAGTGCAGCAGAAGAGAATAACATGAAAACTACCTCCCATGCAAACTGCACTGAGGCAGAGGGCTATTAGGGTGATCAAAACAAGGTGCCCTAAGAACAGAGAGAAGGGAGTAATTCTGTCTGACAGAGAGCTCAGGGAAGGCTCGCAGATGGTGCAGCATGTGTATTAAACCTTGAAGGATCAGTAGGATTTCAAAACAAAAAGGCAAACTAAGATGAACCTGCTACTTCTGAAAAAAATTAAAAAATTTTAGTCAAGGGAAAGAGTCTACGGGGCTCAAAAATAAAACCTGGTCTCTTTAGGCTAGAGGGAAGGGATTGTTCATATAATTCTCCTAACAGCCCACCTATTATACTTTGCTGTATCTGTTTGTTTGTACCAGAAAAGACATAAAGGCCAGGGCCAGCTACATAATGATATGTGTCCAGAAGCAATTGGTCTTGTCTTCTGACAGGGAGCATCTCTGCCCCTGGTCAGCCCTTAAAGGCTGAAGATACTCAAATAGCAGCACAGGTGTAGCAGGAGGAAGCCTGAAAAGTGCCAAATCCTAGAAGAGGAGAGAAGGTAGGCTGTCATATAAATAACTTGTGCAGAGAGTGGAGAAGGGACAAAGAGAAGAGGTCAGAATGAAAAATCGAGCCAACATAGGAACAAAAAGAAGATGCAAAATGTGTAAGAAGGTGTAAAATGTGTTAAATGAGGAAGGAAGGGCCAGAGAGGAGGAGCCTTTCTGGGCAGTCCATTGTGAGCCCAGAAGGGAGAGAAGGGGGCAAAGTCTCCATGGGGAAATGAAGGGGCAATGGACTACTTTGTACTTTGGGATTACAGAAAAAGTGGAAGAGCAATCAGAAGAGCCAAGTTATCATGTCTCCAGTGTTACATTTGCTCATGTGTAGAAAGTCCTAATGCCCAGAGCCTGTTAACCACCCATCCCCACCCATACAGCCCAGAGAGGGGGGCCTACTAATTGGAGCTACCCAGTGAGTCCCACAGCAGGAGAGGAGAGGGAGGAGCACAGGGCCATCAGCCCAGGGATGTGCTCAGGCCTTCCTTCCCAGGGAGCAAAGAGGATACAGCAGCCTGTCTCTGCTCATCTCCCCTCCAGAGCCGATATTTCCTCTACCTTTCCCCTTTTCATTCCTGGTGCTCAACTCTTCTCTTTATGATATGAGGGAAGCAAGTGGGGATACAGCTAATCCTGTCCTCCTGTCCTCCAAGACATAGGTTAAAGACACAACCTTCTGGATTTTTTTTTGAAACGTTTATTTATTTTGAGAGAGAGAGAGAGCAGGGGAGGGGCAGAGAGAGAATCCCAAGCAGGATCAGCTCAGTCAGCACAGAGCCCAATGCGGGGCTCAGTCTCATGACTGTGAGATCATGACCTGAGCTGAAATCAAGAGTCCAACACCTAACCAACTGAGTCTCCCAGGTGCCCCAAATCCTCCTAGATTTGAATCAAAGTCCAATATGGAAATCCCCTCCAATCCACAACATTTCCCCTAATTCTTTTCTCAACAGAAAATTTCTATTTCCAGTTAATTTTCCCAATAACTATCCTAAAGCAAAGAGCCATTGCACATTGGTCAGGCAGGCACACTTTGTCACTGAGAAAACCAGCCCTCAGCTAAAGGGTAAATAAGTGCAGTTAGTTCTTCTATGAGGGAAAACTAAGAAAGGAAATTAATATTTGATGGCAGCTGTTATGTGCCAGACACTGGAATAAGTACCTTTATGTAAATTCATACTTAATTTGAATCATAACCCTGGGAAGCCTGCACTGTGATCCATGATTGACTGCTAAAATGCTGAGGCTAAGGGGTTAGCAAACCAAGCCACTCCTTCAGAAAGCAGAGAAACTGAGGCCTGAACTCTATGCTGAACCTCCTTTGCCTTTATGACAACTTATCTCTGCCCAACTAGGGGCTTTACCTTCACAGTGTCTTTTCAATTCCCATAGAACCTTGTTTTGGGGGAGGAATTTGTTGTCAATCATTTAAAACTGGTCTATTTTCCCAAATGTGTTCTAGAGAACATCGGTACTATGAATTATGGGTTCCATAGGCAAATAAATTTGGAAAGCACCGGACTAAACACATGTAAACATGTATGTTTACTGCAGAACTTCTCAGAGGCTTGGTTGTGGTTATGCACACCGAAACAAGAAGCGGATATGGCAATAGGGTGGAGTGGGGTATTGAGAAGGTGCATTATGATTCTCCAAAAGGGGATATTGTGAGACAATATGATGCAGTGGTTAAGCTCACCGTGTCTGGGGCCAGAGTGATTAGGCTCCAATTCCAGATCTGTCAGTAGAGTCTTGGGAAAGTTACCAGCCTTCCTATGCCTTATGAAATGGAGACAATAATAGAATTTATCTTTTTCATGAGTTTGTTATAAAGCTCAAGTGAAATGATACATACCAAGTACTTTTAGAATAAAACCTGTGTGACAGGCATGAAAATATGCCTCTCAGACCTCCTGCCGCAGAAAGAAAAGTTGACTGATGGCTCCAGCTGCCAGCCCTCTGGATCCACCACTGCATTTGTGCAGATGCCATGTTTTCCCTCTGGGAGGGCACAGTGTGGGTCCCAGTGCAAGCCCATTCCTGTGGGACATGGGACTCCTCCAACAGGTAATTTCCATTCTAGAGCTCCATCCTCACTGAAGCTTTCCTAGCACTGCACTGTAACCTGAGATTCCTACCTGTCCTCCTCCTTTCCCCCCCTCTCCTTTTCTGCTGGTGCTTGCTTCTTTTTATATTCTTCAGGCACTGTCCAAATAAATCTCTTATGTCTAATCCCATTTGGCACCTGCTTCCTGGAAGACCTGAACTGACACAGGCTGGTATGGTCAGGCATAGTCCCCAAAGTTAGTTCATCCATGGAGTCCCTTACTCAAGAAACTACTTATGGGACACGTTCCATGTAACGCATTTTGGAAAATGCATTGAATATATCTATCTATCTGTTACATTTGCCTGTAAATAGACATTTTAGGCATTTGTTACCAGAGAAGGGAGACAAGGGCAGAAGGATCTTCAAACTAATCTGAAATCAAATCGCATACCAACTAACTACCCAACTCAGCCCTGTCATTCAGCGGTTTTCTCTCTCATTTTTTTTAATGTTTGTTTATTTTTGAGAGAGAGAGAGAGAGAGAGAGAGAGAGAAAGTATGAGCAGGGGAAGGGCAGAGAAAGGCAGACAGAGAATCCTAAGCAGACTCCAGGCTCTGAGCTGTCAGCACAGAGCCCAACATGGGGCTTGAACTCACAGACCACGAGATCATGACCTGAGCTGAAGTTGGCCACTTAACCAGCTGACCCACCCAGGAGCCCCTGTTTTTTTGTGGGTTTTTTTTTTTTGGTTTTTTTTACTCATTTAACAAAGACATATCGGGTTCCCAGTATGCACTGCTTCCATTCCCAGATGCCAAGGATAAAGTGACACAAAAGTCAGATGTGGAAACAACTTCAGCAAATGTGATAAAGGCTGTAAGGGAGTGTCAAATGCCGCAAGAAGAGAGGAGAAAGAACTTGACTTTGCCTAATGCTGAGAGGGAGTCTTTCTGGATGACAAGGAGTAAAGGGCATTCCAGGCGGGGAGCACCTCCTTTCTTGTGAAAGAAAGAGCTCAGTTTGCCCAGAAAGTTGACTCTAATCTTAGCGTCTAGAATTAGAGTCTGGGTGGGAGGAGACTGTAAAGACGGGCAGACATCAGACCCCAGTGGGCATCCCCCAGCACACTAAGGAATGCAATCTCCTGGGGTCCCAGCGAGCTAGCTTGGCAGAGAGAAACATATCAAGGAATCTGAGATGATGTCAGTGAGGATGTGAATATACTCCCATTGCAGGAATTCGTTGGGAAAAAAATGTAAAAAACGGTTGCCAGTATTTCTTAAATCTGTACCTATGCATGGCCTGTAACACAACAGCAATGCATTCCTCTGGGTATCAAAATAAAAGTAAAGCTTTCTCATGCAAAAACAAACCAAAGATTGTGCTCTTGCCCATGTAGAAGAGACAAAGAGCCATGTAGCCCAGCTTGGAATAGAGCTGCAGACACTCAATATAGGAGCACTGGAAACCTCCCTTGAAGAAATTGGGTCCAAACCGGTACTTTTAAGGCCCTATCAGTTCACAATATGGGTGTGATAAAGCAGGAATAGAGCATGTGAGAATTTGCACGGGAACACACATGCACTATTGCTTTGTCCCCAGAAGAAATTAAGCCCATTCTGTCAAAAATCATCAATATAGAATTGACTTGAAGCACTTACAAGTAATAGAAATGCCCATGTTTTCTATCATTACAACAAAATAAATACCAATAAAATATGACTTGGGAAGAATTGAGATTTCAGAAAAGCCTGTGCATTTTTCCAACAGCAGCAGGGTAAACTGTAGTTAACCAAAAGAACAGAAAAGTTCTAAATTTGAAAAAATAAGAGTTCCAGGGTTTTGGTATCATGTGACTGTTCTTTGTTTCCTCATCTTATTCTGTGCTCCCAATTTTTTTAATCCCCATTTTAAAAACCCATGCATATTTTATGAACTGAGCTTACATGTCCCATCATCACAAATTTCCTAGGACTCTTTCCGTTCAAGAACTGATCATTAGCAAATTCATTTTGTATTCTAGTGGTTGTCAAAGGCAGTTCTGAAGGTGTTACATTGAGTTTTGACATTAATTGATGAACACTTAAACTCATCATAACTCTGCTGGGATTCAGAACAGCAGAAATTAGAAAGATGAATTTCAGGAGATGAATCCATTGAAAAGAAATGTGACTTCGGAATCATTACTGTTGAACGCTCAGAGTTCTGTGACTTCCACGCAGAATGCAATAAGGGCTCTGGCTGCAGTCAAGCCCTGGGCTCTGGTGGGAAAAAGGGATTGTCTGCATCTGTCAAGCAAAGCTGGACCCAATCGCAGTTCTCTGTTTAGAGCACACATGAGAACTAGGCTTGCCTTAATCTGTTAACTAGTTAAAGATGAGCATCTCCACAAGGTGAGGAAGAAACTCTTGCTATAGAAATCGTAAAGAGTTCTTATTTCTATTACTACCAAAAGATTTGAAGAAATAGAAAATGACAGTCTTGGGTGAACAGACAGGAATCAGGGCCATGGAACCCCCATCAGCTTTGACAAGCAAGTATTAAATAAAGTCATGAAGCTGAGAGGGAAATAGAGCAGTTTTCCTTGGCAACATTGGGCACCTGCCTAGTAATGCTATTTGAATGGCTTGTTGGGAGCTCAGTATGTTGCTTGATAATACAAAGCTTTCTGAAAACAGGAAACGATGATGAGATGATTATTATATAGGATAAAAATCAGAAAATATTCAAAATCCATGAATGGTCTAATCCATTTAGACCAGAGAGTCTAAACACTCTGGGGTCACATTCTAGGAATCCAAAATCCTATCAGTACAAATGACTTTCTTTCTATTTGCTTTACTCCAAAACTCCACAAGGGAGTTTGTTTTGTTTTGTTTTGTTTTGATTACTTGTACTCTAACCTACAGGCTTTCAACTAGTCATGAGAAAAACCATGTGCCAAAAGGTATGGAGGAATATGGAGGAATGCAGAAGGCTATATGAAGACCCTATCTCAGCGAAGGCAGGAAAGTAATTAGCTAAGCTTTTAGGAAATAGTGAATTCATTCAGATAATTAATAACTGCACCTCCATTGGCCCTGGCATAGTGATAGCCTCCATGTACTTTTAGTTCTCATGCATGAGGAAACGGATACAACCATACGTAATTTACCAATGAATAAGCTCAGGCATGAAAAGGGCCACTGAATTGTCAGAGTCATACAGCTGGTAAATTTTGTACCTAGATTTCATTCCCAGGCACCTTAACCTCAGAATCCAATATACCATTTTATCTCCCAACTCCTGGCTGAGTTGACTTATTCTTCATGGATGTAGAGTGAGCCATGCCAGCTGAAGGCAGTAAAGAACTGTTCTCACTAGGACCAGTGTTCCATGCAGCCAACCAACTAACTGAGGACCTGCATTTGATTACACATAGATTTCAATGGTGTTACTAGTGAGCATAGTAATGTAGATCATAGAATTGTCAAAGAGCCTCCTTGTGAGTATTTCATTTAATCTTGTGCTTCCAAACCATTTATAGTTTTGGAAGCCAAGTAATAAGTAATCCCAGTGATTCTATTTTCTTGAATCTAGCATGTACCTTATGTTTCTGTGAGTTTGTTACTTGTTTTATGTTCTTTAAGCATTTTTTTCTGGTAGTGAATATCCTATGAGCTAACACAAAGGATTCATATTATCAAATTAGATTCACAAGAACCAGAGATCTTATTCAGTTTTGCATCTTAATAAGAACTTTAAAATTCACATACTTATGGGACACCTGGGTGGCTCAGTCATTTAAGCATCTGACCCTTGATTTCAGCTCAGGTCATGATCTCACAGTTTCTTGAGATTGAGCCCTGCATCAGACTCTGAGCTGATCGTGCTGAGCCTGCTTGGGATTCTTCCTCTCTTTCTGCCCCTATCCTGCTCATGCTCTCTCTGTCACTCTCAAAATAAATAAACTTAAAAAAAAAAAACAAAAACAGGAATTCACATAATCACAAATCATGGAAACGTCCAAAACTACCAACACCTTGGCCAAAGTTCTTTCTTGTTCTGGCCCAGATTTAACATACAGGGTCTTTATGTGATGGGTACAGGTACCATTTATACTTAATGATGTAGTCAGGAAACATCTCTATTTTATACTTTGGTAAGTACATAGCTTTTGTGACGTCTTCCAGTGACTCATGCTCCAGAAACCCATAGATTCCAGGTTTATTTAGTATAAACAATTCTAGACAGACCAGGTACCTCTTGCTAAAAGTGTGTCAGAGATGCCCCTGTGTTAAATACTAATGATATGTTTGCTAGTAGGTCTGTCATTAGCACATTCACAAAGGGACTTAACCAAGCCCTCTTTTTCTTTTTCCCAAGTCTTCCCTCCATAAAGTAAAAGAGTAAATGCAGGGCCCCTGCTAATCCTTTCCTTCTCAAGTAATTGGTGACATCTTTAAAAATATAGAAAAATTCCAGATTAAAGTACAAATCAGCTGCAGTTACTAAACATCACTAATTGGGAAATATTTACTATTAAAAACACTTTGTTGTGCAGTACCTGGGTGGCTCAGTCAGTTGAGTGTCCGACTCTTGATTTCAGCTCAGGTAATGATCATAGGGTTGTGGGATCAAGACCTGTGTTGGACTCCACGTTGAGCATTGAGCCTGTTTAAGATTCTCTCTCCCTCTGCTTCTCTCTCCCACTCTTGCTCTCTGTCTCTAAAAATAAAGATAAATAAATAATAAAAATAATAAAATAAAAATACTTTGTTGTGTTTCACTCTAATCATTTTTCTATACAGATTGTATTTCTATGCAAATTGATTACTGAGAATCATATACTCTATATCTGATACATTACAAACCACTTATTACTCTAGAGAATACATTGAGTCCTTATTTCCATGTTTCTACATACTCTTCCGAAATATTATTTTTAGTGATTGTATATTATTATGGAATTTGGATTCATTATTCATATTTAATAAATAACCATTATTGTGTATTTATATTGTTATATGCAGTGGAGTTCCCCCCCCAAAATTTGCAATTTAATACTACACTCCCAATGAGGCATTCAGATAGCAGAACTAAGCTATTTCCCAATGCTAGATTTTAATATATGTTTTTAAATTTTATTAGTTACATAATAAACTACACCAGCCTGGATCTCTGAGTGGCTAAACCTGGTAGAACCCTCGAATTGCTCCACACTGGCGTATTACATGAACAAAAAGTAAACTGTTGTATTAGGTTCTTGATACTTGGGGGCTGCTTGTTTCTTCAGCATAACCTAGTCTATTCCTACTGATACATTTATCAATCTTTTTCCAATATTTTTCCTCTAATTTAAATTTAGTTTGGAATTTTTTGACTTTATAAACATTTTTATAATGCAAATATCTCCAGTTTTGAAAATTGTAGGTTCTTTCTTTGCTTTTCCTCACTGAAAGCTCTTTGCTAATGATGAAATAAATATTCATCTATATCTCTTTCTGGTTCTCTTATGATTTGGTTTTCACATTTAGTTTTTCTTTTCTAAATAGCATTCATTATGTATTTTTCTAACTATGGGATTAACACATACTTAAAGCAAAAAAATCCTTAAAAATGTAACAACAAATGACATAAAGACAAAAATCTTATATCACCACCCAAAGATAAGCAGTGCTAAATATTAAATTATATATGTTGTCAATAAGTGTTTTTCCTATGCAGAGACATACATTTAGGTGAATAAATGGAATAATTCTTTGTGTAAGATTTTGAAACCCATTTTTCAATTACAGAAAACAGCATAAATATTTTCTTAAATGCTTTTAAAAATCCTACTTAGTATTTTGCCGTGTGCAGATACCAAATGTAATCTTTTGAATTTATTCATTTGGGGGCTTAAAATGGTTTCCAATTGTTCACTTTTATAAATAATAGCATGAAGACTATCCTAGTACATGCAACAGACAGCAATAAGAAAAAAAAACTGGGTACCCACTTGATCCTGGTGTTAGCAAAGAATGATTGCTCCTTTGAAGGCTCACTGAAGTCCCCAGATCTTATGGTCTCTTGTCTCTGTATCCCTCCCCATTTCCTTTTCCCTACCTGTGGCGTCTTTTCCCTACTACGCATGTAGGAAAAGTAGGATTTCTGTCTACCTGATTGATTTCATTCTCTCTTTGGTCTTGTTTTCGCTTTATTCCAGAAACATTATTATGACTTGTGTTCATCATTTCAGAAGGCCTCATTTGTGTAAATTTTCAGTCTCCCAATCTTGTTCCAGTAACATATCTCATGTCTAATTAGTTCCATATATTTCAATAGCAGCTGATAGTCTGGCTCAGACTAATTACAGCTATTAATGCAAGATAATGATATAGTGGTAATAAAAAGACCACATCTCTTTTCATATTTTGGAATTTACTATAAGCTCCTCTGTAGCTCAAAGAGGATCATGTTTTCATCACTCAGCTCTGAGACTAAAAGAGATGTCAGAAATCACATTTCAGTACATCATTAATATTTCTTTGCCCAGCTGGCTGTGTGGGCTTTCAGATTGCAATCTAATCTGTTTTGCAAGCTTTGTACCTAATTCTTGGCTTTATCTCCAGATTAGATATTGAACACTGTTTTAGTTGCTAATTTCCTTGGACAGGCCATCAGCACTACAAAATAGAGGCAACATTTGCAGTCATTTCTCAAGTCACAGAGATAACCGGTATAGTTTGCTGTAGAGCAGCTAGGGAAATGTATCAATTAATATCCCACCATTCATAGATCTCTTAAAGGTCCAGGGACAGGTAAAATGAATAATAAAGAGGTTGACAACTGCCTTATAAGAAGATTGGGAATTCTTTTACGTTTGTTTTTAACTTAACGCAAAGTCAGACAAGATAATGTAATTAAAATCTCTAGCATCATCAACTCCATGAATACAAATGACAAGGAATTGTTCTAGAAATTCCAAAATCCAGTAACATCTGTATCAAAAAAAAAGGTGAATGAAGAGGAATAGAGGTCACTGATAATCCCAGATTAAAACTCGTCAAAGCACAGTACAAAATGGACTTGACATGCACTTAATCATTCTATAGATGATATGCAAATGTGTTTTTTTAAGATACAAAAGATTAAAATAGTCTGTTGTTATGGTTTCTTATGAGAATGAAAGACTGAGAAATGAGATCTGAACTTAGAACACTAAACATAGAAGTTTACCAAGATGATTTTAAAAAGCAAGGCCTACCCCCATTGCCACATACTTCTCTGGAAGAAAAAAAGCTAAAACCCTAAAAGTTCTAGTGACCAACCTGCTTGAAAACCCCATTCTATGCCCCTGAAACAATTGAAAGTGACTGCAACCAGCCTATGTCACCTAATCCCAAATTGTTAAATTATATCCTCAAGTCACCTAAGCTTTAAACCCAATTCCAATCCTAGGCTGATAAAAACCATTCTGTAAATTCTCTTTTTTTTTAATTTATTTTTTAATGTTTGTTTATTTTTGAGAGAGAGATAGAGCACAAATTGGGAGGGGCAGAGAGAGAGACACACACACAGAATCCAAAGCAGGCTCCAGGCTCTAAGCTGTCAGCATAGAGCCTGACACGGGCCTGAACCCATGAACTGTGAGATCATGACCTAAGCTGAAGTCAGATGCTTAACCGACTAAGCCACCCAGGCCCTGTAAATTCTCTTTCAAAACAGCATTGAGCCTTTGTTCTCAGAACATGAGTAAACTAGCATGTATGGTTGACATGGGTTTCCCCAATAATGTTGGAGAGGTCTATAACACATGTTAGCCGAGCTTTCTTTTTCTTTTTTGATGAGAGACAGGGAGAATGGGTTTGTTTACCTTCCTCTATTTGCTTGTTGGGATTTTTATTTGTTTTTTTATTGTGATAAGAACACAACCTGAGATTTATCCTCTTAACAATTTTTAAGTGCACAATACCATATTGTTAAGCCTGAGTGCAAAGTTGTACAGATCTCTAGAATTTTTTCATCTTGCAAAATTGAAACCCTGTACCAACTGATCAACACCTCCCCAGTTTCCCCCTATCTCCGGCCCCTGGCCATCACTACTCTACTCTCTGTTTTATGAGTTTGACTACTTTAGACATCTCATACAAATGGAAGCATGCAGTATTTGTCTTTCTGTGACTGGCTTATTTCACTTAGCATGATGTCTTCAAGGTTCATCTGCATTATCATATATGGATATCATGTAGGATTTCCTTTTCTCTTAAGGCTGCATAATATTTATTGTATGTGTATACCTTATATTCTTTATCCATTCATTGGTAGATAAACGTTTAGATTGTTTCCACATCCTGGCTATTGTGAATAGTGTTTCAATGAACATGGGAGTGGATGTATGTCCTTGAGATCCTGACTTTAATACCTTTGGATAAATATCCAGAAGTAGGATTACTGCATCATATGACAGTTCTACTTTGAATATTGTAAGGAACCCCTGTACTGTCTTCCATAATGGCTACACCTCTTTACATTCCCATCAACAGTGTGCAAGGGTTAAAATATCTCCAGATTCTCACACAACACTTGTCTTTTTTTTATATACACATAACAGTGATTCTGAGAGGTACGAGATGATTTATCCTTATAATTTTAATTTGCATTTCTCTGACAATTAGTGACATTGAGCATCTTCTCATATACCTGGTGACCATTTGTATGCGTGTGTTTAAGTCCTTTGTTCACTTTTTTAAAAATTTTTTTAAGTTTATTTATTTTTGAGAGAGAGAGGCAGAGGGAAGGAACATGAGCATGAGCAGGGGAGGAGCAGAGAAAGAGAGGGGGAGAGAGAGAATCCCAAGCAGACTCTGCAATGCCAGCATAGAGCCGGATGCAGGGCTCGAACTTATAAACCATGAATTCATGACCTGAGCTGAAATCAAGAGTCAGATGCTTAACCAAGCCACCCAGGTGCTCCTCCTTTGCTCATTTTTTAATCAGGATTTTTTTTTTTTTTTTTTTTTTTTTGCTCTTGAGTTGTAAGAGTTCCTTACATATTTTGCATATTAACCCCTTATCAGTGAATTTACAAGTATTTTCCCCCATTTTATAGGTTGCCATTTCACTCTCAATTATTTCCTTTGCTGTGCAGAAGCTTCTTAATTTGATGTTGTCCCACTAATCAATTTTTGCTTTTGTTGCTTGTGCTTTTCTTGTCATAGCCAAAAAATGATTGCTAAACCAATATCATGAAGCTTTTCCCCTGTTTTCTTCTAGGAATTTAACAGTTTCAAATCTTATGTTTAAGAGTTTAATACATTTTGAGTTGATTTTAGTGTATGGTATGATGATCCAATTTTATTCTTTTTGTGTAAATATCGAGTTTTTCAACACCATTTGCTGAAGCGACTATCCTTTCCCCCACTGCCATTCAAGGTACTCATAAAATAAATTTACACATATACGATCAACTGATCCTTCACAGGGGTGCCAAGATCATACAGTGGAGTTTTTTAATTGAGGATTTAAATAAAATCAATGCACCATTAGCTTTCCATTGTGCAAAATGTTCTCCTCACCTCCTAAACACTGCAACTACTGTCTTAGTAAGCAACTGAATGTTCACACAGCGTATCTTGCTCACCCTTCACGCTGTGCCCCCTGAAGCATCTGCGTAGTGCTGTGAAACCATGGTTCATCTGCAACATGCTTAAGACACTCATTCAAAAGTTCCATCACCCCCCTCCTCAATGTCAGAGCCTTGCAGTTTTTCTTTTCTTCCTCACATTGTCTTCCGAGCCTAGAAATATTGTATAAGCGTGGTGAAAAAATATTGGATCAAAGTTTAAAAGACAAGTTCTAGCCTACATTCTTCTTCTTTCTTAAAATACGTATTTATTTTGGGGAGAGCACAAGCAGGAGAGGAGCAAAGAGGGAGGGGGACAGAGGATCACAAGCGGGCTGACAGGCTGGCAGCAGCAAGCCCGATGTGGGTCTCAAACTCACAAACCACAAGATCAGGACCTGAGCCAAAGTTGGACGCTCAACCAACTGAGCCACCCAGGTGCTCCTGGCCTATATTCTAACTGCTGTCCAGACTTTGTTACTCAATACCACCATTTTCCTATTTGGGCAATTATACTTGTGGAGTAGAGAATGAACAGATATATGCCTATAGATCTCATAAATTCAGTCACATGTACTCAGAAAAGTGCTACTAAACACACACACACACAACAACAACAATTACAACAACAACAACAACAACAATTTCAGAATGGCTCAAATCTTTACTTGGGTGTCTTGAAAACCAGAAAGAGATCTTAGTACCTAATCCACAGAAATTCTAAATTAAATCTTTACCTCCTTCATATACCACAGCTGCTCCTGGGCCTCTCTCTGAAACTCCTTTTCCACCCCCAACCCACTGGATTTATCTGTCTTCTCTCTCTTTTCCTATCTCACTAGTTTGTTATATAATGTGTTTAATGTGCATCAGGATCACTTGGAGAGCTTGTTAAAACACAGATTACTGTTAAAACACAGATTACTCATCTCAGAGTTTCTGATTCAAGAGGTCTAGGATGGAACCAAAGAATCTGCATTTTTAGCAAGTTCCCTAGTGATGCTGGGTGTTCCAGAGATCACTCTTTGAGAATCTCTGATGTACATCATTCTAGTTTCTCTGGCTGTGTCCTCTTTTCCTCCCACCTCTATAATCTCATCTCCCACTTTCCATTCTCCCAATTCTCTGCCACAAAAATACCAAAAACACAAGCTTGAGAGATACTTCACTCTTTTGAGATGACAAGGCTGAATTCTTCTGGGTGGGCAGATTAATAGGAGAAAATGAAGTGGTCTCATTAATAAAGATTGTGCCATGATTTACATAAAATATGCAATACCATGGATGAATCTCAAAAACATCATGCTAAGAGAAAGAAATCAAACACCAATTACATGCTGTATGATTCTCTTCACATAAAATCCTAGAAATAACAAAAGTACAGTGACAGAAAACAGATTAATGGTTGCCTCAGGCTGGGGACATGGGGAAAGGATTGACTCTAAAGGGGCACAAGGGAACTTTTCGGAATAATGGAAATGTTCTAAATATTGATTGTGCTGGTGGTTTCATAGATGTATACAACTGTCAAAACTCACTAAACTGTGCACTTAAAAATGAGTGCATTTACCACATATAAATTATGAATCATTAAATCAGGGGAAATATATGTGTATATATAAAATGAAATGTCTCCAAAAATAAAAAGATTCCATTTAATTCAACCTGTTGCTTCTGCCCACTTTTCCTCTGACTTTAAAAGAGTTTTCTTGGGGCGCCTGGGTGGCGCAGTCGGTTAAGCGTCCGACTTCAGCCAGGTCACGATCTCGCGGTCCGTGAGTTCGAGCCCCTCGTCAGGCTCTGGGCTGATGGCTCAGAGCCTGGAGCCTGCTTCCGATTCTGTGTCTCCCTCTCTCTCTGCCCCTCCCCCGTTCATGCTCTGTCTCTCTCTGTCCCAAAAATAAATAAACGTTGAAAAAAAATTAAAAAAAAAAAGAGTTTTCTTATTTTTATTGGTTTCTCTTCTGCCACATCAGGTGGAAGGACACCTACGCAAGCCCCATTACACAAAATCCATGTCTGAATTCATGAAAGTGGGTGAGACTCCTTCCCCCTCTCCCCGGCTTGGGTTCAAAGGAGACTATGGAACTGCATTTGTGAATCAAGAAATACTGATACAGTAGCCTTAGATCGAACATGGTTTACCCTATGGAGAAAATGTAAACAAAATTCAACAAAAGAAACCGTGTGGTTTAGGGCAGATCTTCCCAAATCTTTTTCTGTGGCAATGCTTGATGTGGTTCCTTCTCTTCCATCTCCCAGAGGAATAATTACACAAGTTCTGCTTTCTGCTCACCTGCCTCCTCATGTCAGATTTGGCATCTCTATTGCAAGATAATTGCTGCCTAGAATATTCAATTAGCTTTTAATTAAATATTGCTCATTAATATAACTGCAAGACAATAAAACATATGTCATTTGATTAGCCAAAAATTCAAATATAAATTACATTCATTTTTATGCCAACATGCACTTTACCTAATGAGACATTTGTCACCCTGCTATAAAAAGATTGTATGTGATCTTATTTTCTGTTAGAGATTTTTTAAGTGCCTGCAAGCAAAGTTTTTAAATTGCCCACAACTCCTATTCTTTTCCTTATCTTTACATTAACTATCTAGAACAGAAAGTTATACACAGTTACATACAATGAAATTTCATAACAGCAGGTGTTTGGGTATTAGCTTAACCTCCAATTTTTGACTCTGCTACTTCATATATCAAAACGTATCATCTGTTAAGGGACAGATGTCTTTTAATTTAACAATGTATTTTTATGGTTGTAAAAGTAATATATATTTATATAAGAAATTTTTGAAAATATAGAAGAGAAACTTATTAATACATTGAATATTTTCTCCCAGTTCTTTTTTTCTAAGAATGTTTTCTACATTTCTTATTCTGCTTTTAAAATTTTAAATTATAGCACATATTGTAACATTTAACTATGCTTTTTTCCATTTAGTATTATACTGTGACCATGTGCCATGTCACTAACTATCCTGAAAATCAAAGTTATACGATGTTCTATCATATAAATGAACTGTAAGTTTTGGACATTAGGGGTTTTCTCCTTAATTTTTTTTACTATTATAGGTAAAAGTTAAGGCAAACATTTATGCATGAATCTTGACCACATCTCTGATTATTTCCTTAGGATTGATTTCCAGAAATAGAATTATTGGATTAGAAGTGTTAAGAGAATACTCTATTTTCAGCTCCCCATGTCTTTACAGTGCATGGATAGGCCAGGTACAAACACTTCCAGACCCTGCATACACCCTGAACTTGGCCCCCGCATAGGAAGGAAGAGTGCTAATATGGTTGGAGAATTAGAGAAAGTGAGCCTCTGGTATAGGTTTGGAGGTTTGGTTACTGTGAAGTACATCCCATCCCTTGACATCTGCTCACTTAGCTCCTGAAATAAGATCACCAGGCTGGGACCCCACCACAGCCACCACTGCAGGAAGGAGTGACTACGTTTTTTGTTTTGGGTTTTTTTTTTTTTTAAGTTTATTTATTTTGAGAGAGAGACAGAGAGAGCAGAGGGGCAGGGGCAGAGAGAGAGGGAGAGAGAATCCCAAGCAGGCTCACACTGTCAACACAGAGCCCAATGTGGGGCTCGAACTCACAAACCATGAGATCATGATTTAAGCCAAAACCAAGAGTGTGATGCTTAACTGATGGAGTCACCCAGGCGCACAGGAGTGACTGCATTTTTAAGCCTCAGGACCTATAAGTGAGATGGGTGGGGGTGGGCAGTAGGAAGTCAGAATTAGCAGATCCCAAGGTCTAGGATTGGAAGGAGAGGTGCCACCAGTTCTTCAATCCACTTTACTCAACAGGCTTATACTTCAGGGGCGCGTGCAAGGCTCAGTTGGTTAAGCGTCTGACTCTTGCTTTCAACTCAGGTTATGATCTCACAGTTCATGAAATTGAGCCCTGCATCAGGCTCTGCACTGACAGCCTGAAGCCTGCTTGGATCTCCTTTCTTCCTCCCTCTCTGCCCCTCCCCCACTAGCGCACTCACACACTCTCTCTCTCTCTCTCTCTCAAAATAAATTAATTAATTAAAAAAAAAAACAGGCCTATACTTTAGAATGCTTTGAACTCCTTGACTCAGTTTGGGACTCTACTTCATCTACAAAAACCTAAATAGGGAATAGGGGCAATTAGCAGGATTCGAACAATAAACTTCACTAAACCTCTAACAAAAAGATATAAAGCAAGAGCTCAGGGAAGGGAGAGCAGTAAATTCACACTTTGAAACACTCTTTCTGCTGCAAATACATAGCAGTAATAATTTAAAAAATGAAAATGACAAAACAAGCAAAAAGTGTTCAAAAACAAAAGATAAATACCTTCATAGGCCATACATGGAAAAGAAATGCAAAATGGGAGCTGAGCTCTGGATCAAGAAGCAGAACAGGAGCTATTAGAAAGTCAGTTCCAGGGTGCCTGGGTGGCTCAGTGGGTTAAGCGTCCGACTTTGGCTCGGGTCATGATCTCACAGTTTGTGAGTTCAAGCCCCGCGTGGGGCTCTGTGCTGACAGCGCCGAGCCTGCAGCCTGCTTCGGATTCTGTGTCTCCCTCTCTCTCTGCCCCTCCCCTGCTCATGCTCTGTCTCTCTGTCTCTCAATAATAAAAAAATAAACATTAAAAAAAAAGAAATTCAGTTCCTAGGAAGTAATGGGGAATAAAAATGATTCACTAAACCAGGCAGTGAATCAGAGCACACCCACTGCCTAAGACAGGGTTCAGTAACGGATCCGCACTTCACGAAAGCAGGCTAAAGAAAACTATCAGCTCTGGCTGGACTGCAGATAATAAGAGCCATGGGGAGGCCAAAGACACAGATAAAACAGAATTCCAAATAACAAGATGATATCTAATGCTAAGAAAGACATTTAACAAACTGAATATGAGCTTGAATTCATTCCAAGTGAGCTTAATTTTATAGAACAGTCTGAATGAGTCTTAAATAAACATTTTAGGCCTTTCAATTACGTAAATAAAGGATATACAGCCTTAAAAAAGAAAAGGAAACTATAGAATAAAAGCAAGCAGAAGTTTTTTAAAGTATAGGTGGATATAGAAAAGATACTTGGAAAAATTAAAATATGAAAATATCAAAAAACTTTAAATCAATGACTGAGACAAACTGTAGAAAGGATATAGCTGAAGAGAGAATTGATTAAGCAGAAAATAGCCTGAGATTCACCACAAGTACAACAGTGAGGACAGGAAAAAATTATACATACATACATTTATACATGTGCATATATGCACATACATACACACACACACGCATAGAGAGAGAGAGCAGTAAGAGACATTGAGGAAAAATTGAGAGCTGTCAACGTATGTCCCATAGGAATCCCACAGACTAGAGGGAGGAGTGGAAGAGCAACTTTTGAGAAATTAGTGGCTGAAATTTTTCCAGCATCAAAAGCATACGTCCTCACATTAAACACATACTCCAACTACTGAGTAAGATACATAAAAATAAACCCAGACTTAACCAGAGAGAGGAATTATAGAACATTTAAAAAAAAAAAAAAAAAGAAGAAAAAAAAATCTTAAAAGCTACCAGAAAGAAAAGATATTATTTAAAAAAACACAGAGATTGGGGTGCCTGAGTGGCTCAGTTGAGCGTCCGACTTCGGCTCAGGTCATGATCTCACTGTTTGTGGGTTCGAGCTCTACATCAGGCTCTATGCTAATAGCTCAGAGCCTGGAGCCTGCTTTGGATTCTGTGCCTCCCTCTCTGTCAGCCCCTCCCACATTCACACTGTGTCTCTCTCTGTCTCTCAGAAATGAATAAATGTTAAAAAAAATTTTTTTAGGGGCGCCTGGGTGTCTCAGTCGGTTGAGCATCTGACTTCAGCTCAGGTCATGATCTCGTGGTTCCTGAGTTCCAGCCCCGTATCTGGCTCTGTGCTGACAGCTCAGAACCTGAAGCCTGCTTCAGATTCTGTGTCTCCCGCTCTCTCTCCGCCCCACTCCTGCTTGTGCTCTCTCTCTGTCTTTCAAAAATGAATAAACATAAAATTTTTTTTTAATTTTTTTAAATAATAATAGAATAAAAAATACTGAGATTGACAGCAGATTTATCTCTTCCAGAAAGACATTTCAGAAGACAACAGAATAAAATCTTAAAAGCATTGAGAGATACTGTCTGTCTTGCATTTATACATGTAGGTATGTATGTATGTATGTTCTTCATGATCTGTCCAACATGTAAATGGTGGAACAGTCCAGGGTTCAATCTTTGGATCTCTTCCTTCCTTTATCTCTTCTTCCTTATGAGCTCCTCTGGCCTCATAGCCTTATGCCATCTATCTAAGAATTCTGTTTCAGTTATCTACTGTTGCACAACAAACTTCTCTAAAACTTAATGGCTTAAAATAGCAATTTACTATTATCTCTCACTGTTCTGGGGTTGACAGACTCAGCTGGGCAGTCTGAAGGAGGAGGCACATAAAGTTTATTTATTTACCAATTTGGTGCCTAGGTTAGGATAACTCTACAGTTGAAGGCCAGTTAGGCATCTCTATCACCATGAAGTGTTCTAACTTTCTCACAGCATGGTAGTCTCAGAGTAACAGATCTTTCTTACATGGTGCCTGATGCCCAGAGTAAATATTTAAGAGACCCAGGCAGAAGTGCAAGGGTTCTTATCACTCAGCCTTGAAAGTCCTAGAAAAGCACTTTTACCACATACCATTGGTTAAGAAACATCACTAAGGTTTAGAGTGTGTTTTCAACACAGTTACTAGAGTGGTTCTTTTCTTTTTTTTTTTTTTCTTTTCAAATTTTTATTTAAATTCTAGTTGGTTAACATACAGTGCAATATTGGTTTCAGGAGTAGAATTCAGTGATTCACCAACACTTACATACAACAGCCAGTGCTCATCACAACAAGTGCTCTCCTCAATGCCCATCACCCATCTAGCCCATTCCCCACCCACTCCCCATCAACCCTCAGTTTGTAGAGTGGTTCTTTCTTTTTTTTTTTTTTTAATTTTTTTAAACATTTATTTATTTTTGAGAGACAGAGAGAGACAGAGCATGAGCAGGGGAGAAGGAGAGAGAGAGAAGGAGACACAGAATCCAAAGAGGCTCCAGGCTCTGAGCTGTTTGTTAGCACAGAGCCTGACACGGGGCCCGAACCCATGAACTGCGAGACCATGACCTGAGCCGAAGTCGGACACTCAACCGACTGAGCCACACAGGCGCCCCAGAGTGGTTATTTTCAATCTATGGTCATGTTACTTCTTTGACCAAAACCCCTCAATGGCTTCCCATTATCATTCAGAATGAAAAGCAAAGCCCTCATACTGAATGACATTACCTTATCTAATCTGATTTTTTGTTCTACTTAGACTTCATCTCAAAGGGCTCTTGTTCCACCACCTCCCAGCCTTCATCTCACTCAGAAGCTCAATAGACAACTTGATGTTCTTTGAACACAGCAGACGTCACGCTTTCCCGCATCAGGGCTTTGCAGTGGTTTTCTCTACTCAGACCACTCTTCCATCAGATATCTGCAGTCCTCACTCCCTCACCTCCTCTGAGCTTTGCAAGAGTGAGTGAATCTTCCCTTGCAAATCCACCCACTTACCCAACACTCCTTATCCCCTCCCCCACTTTATATTTTCACCACGGCAGTTATGATCATTAGAAATACTATTTATGTATCAATTTATTTAATCAACTCTTGCTATCTCTGTCCACTAGAGTGTTAAGTTCCCCGAGGTCAGGATGTTCATCTATTTTGATTCCTGATGGGTCATACAACTAAAACAGGGCCTGGCATACTATAGGTGCTCCATATATAGTACTGTGCTGATAAATGTTTAGTGACCAGCTCTCAGAAACAAAAAACAAAAACAGAACTCTGATTTGTAGCATTTGCCAATTTCAACGGGGAATATACTCCCACCATCCAATTTCAAGCTACGTGACACTAAATATGGTATTAAGGAACCATAGGGACAATTGGTTCTCATGAGCCAGTATAAGTTGGCTCCAGCACACCACTGTTATTTGTTAAAAGAATGGAAAAAAAAAAAAAAGGAAGGAAGGAAGAAAAAATATATCTATACTATAATTCCAAGATGGAAGGAAATAAAGACGTTTTCAGATAAACAAACATTATGGAAGTTTGTCAAGAACAAACCCTCACTGAAGGAACTACTAAAAAATCCTTTATTAGAAGAAGGGCAAAACCAGAGAGATTTCGGGGAACACAAAAAAATAATGGCGGTGCAGCAAGTGCTTAAATGTGCTGATAAATGTAATTAGCTATCAACTGTAAAAATGTTTTGAATAGGAACTAATTTTGTATGTTTAAAAATATGCCCACTCGGGGCACCTGGGTGGCTCAGTCGGTTAAGCTTCGACTTCGGCTCAGGTCATGATCTCGTAGTTTGTGAATTCGAGCCCCGCGTTGGGCTCTGTGCTGACAGCTCAGAGCCTGGAGCCTGCTTCAGGTTCTGTGTCTCCCTCTCTCTCTGCCCCTCCCCCATTCACGCTCTCTCTTTTTGCCTTTCAAAAATGAATAAATGTTAAAAAAAAAAATTTTGGGGGCGCCTGGGTGGCTCAGTCGGTTGAGCGTCCGACTTCGGCTCAGGTCATGATCTCATGGTCTGTGAGTTCCAGCCCCGCGTCGGGCTCTGTGCTGATGGCTCAGAGCTTGGAGCCTGTTTCAGATTCTGTGTCTCCCTCTCTCTCTGCCCCTCCCCCGTTCATGTTCTGTCTCTCTCTGTCTCAAAAATAAATAAACGTTAAAAAAAAATTAAAAAAAATTTTTTTAATAAATAAATAAAAACATTTAAAAAATTAAAAAAAAAAAACCAATATGCCCACTAAAACTCTAGACAAAAAAGGAGGGTTCAATGATAAACAGATGATTGATATGGTCCTTGTCCTGTTTAGGAGTTGATTAGAGATATTGAACAACTTTATATTAAATATGTAAGGAAAACCAACAAAAGTATAAAAAATACAGTCTATAGTTTCCAAACCTCCTTGGGAAAAAAATAAGGAGAAAAAATGGAAACCTTCACCTTCCAGTATATGGGGGGAAATAAAGCAAAGGAAAAGGATAATAAAGAGAAAACATAAAATAAAATGGTAGAAATAATTCATGATACATATAAACAGATTAAATGCCTCTCTTAACTGACAGAAGTATTTTTTGATTCTAATTTTATATCTAAGACATGCACCTAAATGAAAACAATATGGGAAGGTTGAGAATGAATGGATAAAAAGCTATACCAGACTTGCAGGTAAAAAAAATGACAGATGAAACACATGAATTTATTTGTGATCCAGTCTGAAATTCCACTAAAAATAGCAGTAAATGCTTTTAAGGCCTACACCTACAAAAACAAAGACGAAGACAAAAGAGACATTAGCCATAAAATTTTGGAAGCTGTAAAGCCAGTGGGTTCTTGGTAACTGACTTAGCTGGTAGTGAAAAAAACAAGAAAGCAACGTGATTTACACTGCAGACACAAATGCTTAGGATTTGGTAGCACCAGGGATCTCTGGAATGGGGAGAAATAATGAAAGTTATACTGCAAATAGAACACTGGCTGAAAGTGTTTAAGAAGCAGTTCCCCAGATCCCCTCATAGGGCTATTGAGGGTTATATGAGTCATGTATGTAAAACACGTAAGAGTAGTGTCTGCCACAAAGCAAGTCTTCTATATATATTTGCTGTTATCACTCCATAGTGAGAAGCCAATAGATATATTTACAAAAAAAAAAAAAAAAGTGGAGAAGGAGCAATATTAGCATACTACGGAGGGAGAGATAAATACTAAGAGACTCATCTAAAAGAACTTAAAGGTATTTCATCTAGGAGGAGAGAAATAGGGTGTGCTAGTTTTTTTACAACAAGCCTCACAGGATATTTGACTCTATAATTGTGTTTACAAAAAAAAAAAAAAAGAAGAAGAAATAAAAGAAAACGAGGAATAAAAAGTCAGGGAAGCTGACAGGCACACTGACAAATACTAACCAGAAGAAAGCTGGTGTAACAATATTCATACCAGATAAAATGGAATTGAATTATTTAAAAGGGATAAAGAGGGGCATTACATAATTACAAAAGAGTAATACTTTTGAACTTGTGTGTAGTAGCAGCAAAGTTTTACAGTAGATAAAGCAAAACTTGACAGGATTAGATGAAGAAATGTTTTTTTTTTTTTTTAATTTTTTTTTTTTGAACGTTTATTTATTTTTGGGACAGAGAGAGACAGAGCATGAACGGGGGAGGGGCAGAGAGAGAGGGAGACACAGAATCGGAAACAGGCTCCAGGCTCTGAGCCATCAGCCCAGAGCCCGACGCGGGGCTCGAACTCACGGACCGTGAGATCGTGACCTGGCTGAAGTCGGATGCTTAACTGACTGCGCCACCCAGGCGCCCCAAGAAATGTTTTTAAAAACAAAACAATCATGTTACCACAGTCAGAAGTTAGTATATTAAGCAAAGGAAAAAAATAGTATATGGATTATTTGAGCAAAAAACTTATAAACTAAAAAATCTCAACAAATAAAGTAAAATTTGGGGTGCCTTGGTGTCTCGGTTAAGCATCTGACTCTTGGTTTTGGCTCAGGTCATGATCTCATGGTTCATGAGATCAAGCCCCATGTCAAGCTCTGTACTGATAGCACTGAGCCTGCTTGGGATTCTCTCTCTCCCTCTTTCTGGCCCCCCCCCCCAACTCATGTGAGCACTTATACACACACACACACACACACACACACTCTCTCTCTCTCTCTCTCTCAGAATAAATAAACATTTTTAAAAATAAAGTAAAATTTAAAAATCCGTATCATACAGACCTCTTTCTATGACCACAATGAAGTTGAATTACATATCAATAGTAAAAAGAACATTTTTTCAAAGATATCCATATGTTTGAAAACCTAGATAAAATGGTTTCTTAACTCATAGGTTAAAACAAAATAATAATAGAAATTCCTAAATAAATAAAAGGATAATGATGAAAGTTCTATGTATTGAAACAAGTGAATGTTGACAAGGCACCTGACTGGCTCAGTCGATGGAGCATGAGACTCTTGATCTCAGTGTTGTAAGTTCAAACCCCACGTTGGGTGTAGAGATTCCTTTAAAAGAAAAAAAACAACTAGGGGCGCCTGGGTGGCTCACTCAGTTAAGCATCAGACTTTGGCTCAGGTCATGATCTCATGGTTCATGAACTCAAGCCCTGCATCGGGGCTCTGTGCTGACAGCTTAGAGCCTGGAGCCTGCTTCAGATTCTGTGTCTCCCTCTCTCCCTCTCTCCCTCCTCTCTCTCTCTCTGTCTCTCAAAAATAAATACATGTTAAAAAAAAAAACAACTAATGGATATAACTAAAGCAATGTTTAGTGTTACAGTTATGTCTTTAAATGCATATATAAAAAACCAAAGAGATAAAAATTAAATGAGTTAACTATACATCTCAAAAATCAAAAAAGTTGACAGAAAATAAAAACTAAGGAAGACTCAGAATTAATTCATTAATTAGAAAAAAAAGCAATAGAGACTATCAACAAAACAAAAAGCAGTTTATTTGAAAATATGAATAAGATTTAAAATCTCTGGCAAAAATGACCAAGAAAAAAAAGTAAGAAGTATTAGGAACAAAAAAATACACATAGAATTGAGATTTTTATATAATAGAATAGTATTAAAAAATACCTTGTCACCCCAAGTTTACTCATAAGCTTGAGTAAAATGGAAAATTTCCTAGAGAAATATAAATTAGCAAAATTGACTCAACATGAAATAAAAACCAAAGTGAACCAATAACTATTAAATAAATGGGATGGGCTAACCCAAAGCAATCTACACATTCAATACAATCCCAATCGAAATTGCATAGGCATTCTTCTCAAAGCTAGAACAAACAATCCTGAAATTTATATGGAACCACAAAAGACCCAAAATAGCCAAACTTATGTTGAAAAAGAAAACCAAAGCGGGAGGCATCACAACCCCAGACTTTAGCCTCTACTACAAAGCTGTAATCATCAAGACAGCATGGTATTGGCACAAAAACAGATACATAGACCAATGGAATAGAATAGAAACCCCAGAACTAGACCCACAAACGTATGGCCAACTAATCTCTGACAAAGCAGGAAAGAGTATCCAATGGAAAAAAGGCAGTCTCTTTAACAAATGGTGCTGGGAGAGCTGGACAGCAACATGCAGAAGAATGAAACTGAACCACTTTCTTACACCATACACAAAAATAAATTCAAAATATATGAAAGATCTAAGTGTGAGACAGGAAGCCATCAAAACCCTAGAGGAGAAAACAGCCAACAACCTCTTTGACTTCAGCCACAGCAATTTCTTACTCAACATGTCTCCAAAGGCAAGGGAAATAAAAGCAAAAATGAACTGGGACCTCATCAAGATAAAAAGCTTCTGCACAGCAAAGGAAACAATCAACAAAACTAAAAGGCAACCAATGGAATGAAGAAAGATACTTGCAAAAGACATATCAGATAAAGGGTTAGTATCCAAAATCTATAAAGAACTTACCAAACTCAACACTGGAAAAGCAAATAATCCACTGAAGAAATGGGCAGAAGACATGAATAGACACTTTTCCAAAGAAGACGTCCAGATGGCCAACAGACACACAAAAAGATGCTCAATGCTGGAAATACAAATCAAAACCACATTGAGATACTACCTCACACCAATCAAGTGGCTAAAATTAACAAACCAGGAAACAACAGATGCTGGCCAGGATGTGGAGAGATGGGAACCCTCTTGCACTGATGGTGGGAATGCAAACTGGTGAGGCACTCTGGAAAACATGAGGAGCTTCCTCAAAAAATTAAAAATAGAAACACCTTATGACACAGCAATAGCACTACTAGGAATTTACCCAAAGGATACAGGAGTGCTGATGCATGGGGGCACTTGTACCCCAATGTTTATAACAGTGCTTTCAACAATAGCCAAATTATGGAAAGAAACTAAATGTCCATCAACTGACGAATGGATAAAAAAGATATGGTATATATATACAATGGAATGCTACTTGGCAATGAGAAAGAATGAAATCCTGCCATTTGCAGCAATATGGATGGAACTGGAGGGTATTATGCTAAGTGAAATAAGTCAGTGAGAGAAAGACAGATATCAAACGTTTTCACTCATAGGTGGAACTTGAGAAACTTAACAGAAGACCATGGGGGAAGGGAAGGAGAAAAAATAGTTACAGAGAGGGAGGGAGGCAAATGATAAGAGACTCTTAAATACAGAGAACAAACTGAGGGTTGATTGGGGGGAGGGGGGAGGAGGAGAGGGGAAAATGGGTGATGGGCATTGAGGAGGGCACTTGTTGGGATGAGCACTGGGTGTTGTATGTAAGTGATGAATCACAGGAACCTACCCCCCAAAACCAGGAGCACACTGTATACACAGTAGATTAGCCAAGTTGATAGTAAATCATATAAATAAATAAATAAATAAATAAATAAATAAATAAATAAATGGGATGGGCTAAATGGGTGATGGGCATTAATGAGGGCACTTGTTAGGATGAGCACTGGGTGTTATATGCAAGTGATGGATTACTAAATTCTAGTCCTGAAACTAGTATTACTCTATATGCTAACTAAATGGAATTTAAATAAAACTTGGAAGTAAATAAATGAATAAACAATCAAAAATATCCTCTCTCTCCCAACAAGTGACAACAGGCCTAGATAGTTTCATAAATGAGTTTTACTAAACCTTAAAGGAACATCTAATCTAGTGTTTTTCCATAGAAATATTATGTGAACCCCTGTGTGATTTTATTTTTTCTGGTGGCCACACTATAAAGGTGACATTCATTTTAATAATATTTTTATTTACAATAATGAAAATATTTCATTTTGATAATGATTGTAGAAAGTTTATTTTCAAAGCATTAGTGAGAGGAGTACCTGAGTGGCTGGTCAGTTGAGCATCTGACTCTTGACTTGGACTCAGGTCATGATCCCCAGGTCGTGGGATCAAACAATGCATCGGCCTCCGTGCTGAGCACGGAGCCTGCTTGAAATTCTCTCTCTCTCCCTCTGCCTTCTCCCCAGTTTGTGCACTCTCTCTTTCACACATAAAAAAAAAAAAAGTATTAGTGAGACAATTTACATACTTTTTTTCCACACTAAGCCTTTGAAATCCACTGAGAATTTATATTCAGTTCCTAGTAGCCACATTTCAAGTGCTCACGAGCCACATATAGCCACTGATTACTATAATATATGGCATAAGTGTAATTCCTATATTAGATACACCATTTCATATAATAGAAGAGGAAGAGCTGTCCAACTTATTTTTTAATTTTTTTAATGTTTATTTAATTTTGAGAGAGAGAGACAGACAGACAGACAGAGCACAAGCCGGGGAGGAGCAGAGAGAAAGGGAGACACAGAATCCGAAGCAGGCTCCAGGCTCTGAGCTGTCAGCACAGACCTGATGCAGGGCTTGAACTCACGAACTGCGAGATCATAACCTGAGCTGAAGCCAGATGCTTAACTGACTGAGCCACCCAGGCGCTCCTGTCTGATATTTAATGAGGCATAGAAAACCCTGATGCCAAAACCAGACAGGAACAGTATAAGAAAAAATACGTAGCCCAATCTCACTTAAAACATAGTAAATAAATTCTTTAAATATATACATATAATTCATATGAAAAAATTAAGGCCAAGAATATTCAAGATGATTTGGAAACAAACAACAGAGTACAATTTGCCTCACCAGATATTAAACTCATTTTAAACTCATGGTAATAAGATTGCATGATACTGGTACAGGACCAGACAAATAGTCCAAAGGAACAATATAGAGAACATGGTATGTGACAGAAATAACATTGAAAAGCAGAATGTCCTGTTCAGTCAATGCCATTAGGACAGTTTATCCACAATTAAAAGAGAAGGGAAGGGAAGGGAAGGGAAGGGAAGGGAAGGGAAGGGAAGGGAAGGGAAGGGAAGGAAAAGAAAAGAAAACAAAAGAAAAGAAAAGAAAAAGAAAACTGAATTACATTCCTACTTTCCATCCTATACAAAAATATGTGCTAAGTGATTTAAAGACCTAAACATAAGAAAGAAAACTTTAGGGGCACCTGGGTGGCTCAGTTGGTTAAGTGCCTGACTCTGGATTTTGGCTTAGGTCATGATATCATGGATTGGGAGATGGGGATCCCTGCTGACAGTGTGGAGCCTGCTTGTGATTCTCTCTCTCCCTTCTCTCTCTCTCTCTCTCTCTCTCAAAGTAAGTAAATAAACTTTAAAAAAAAAAAAGAACTGAAATTTTAAAAGAAAATACAACTTTGTACTCGGGTATCTTAAACAAGATTTCTTAAACAACATCCCCCAAAACGCAACTTATTTAGGTAAATATTGATAAATTTTACTACCCTAAATTTTAAAAATTCTATTTCTGTTTCACAGAAAGAATGTTTAAAAACCATGTCCAGTCCAGGCTGGGAGAATATATTTATAATGATAAAACTAACAAAGGAATAGATCTGGAATGCATAAGGTATACTTAAATATTAGTGAGCAAAAGATGAAAAATCCAAAAGAAAAATGGACAAAGATTATGAAAAGAAAAATGTTCACACCAAAAAATGAAAAACAAATGGCCATTAGGCATATGAGGAAATATTCAACCTCAGCAGTGACCAGGTCAATGCAAATTAAAACAATAATGAGAAAACATGCACACTCATCAGATTGGTAAAGTTTAGTTTGACGATTCCAGAGATCAGTGAGAATACGGAGCAACAGGAACTCTTCTGTAACTGCAGACGCAAGTATGAATTTGAACAAGCACTATGGAAGGCAATGTAATAATACCTAGTAAAGTAGAGAATGTGAGACTGCATAACCCAGCAAATTGCACTTCTAAATAAACACCCTTGAGAAAATTTTCTTATCTATTATGCAAAACAATTTAATTTTCTTTTTTTATCCTACCTTTACCCCCTCCAGACTAGGTCAGAGGAGGCTCCAATCCCTCAACCCCAAACACATCAAGCTATATTACGATGGTCTCTTTTAATAATTTCTTTTAGTACATTTGACATACAGTGTTACATCAATGTCAGGTGTGCTGCATAGTGATTCAACTTCTCTATATGTTATGCTACTCTAACCACAAGTATAGCGACCATCTATCATCATGGAACACTATTGCAATATCATTAACTATATTCCTCATGCTGTGCCTTTCATTCCTGTGACTTGTTCATTCTTTAACTGGAAGCCTGTATCTTCCACTCCTGTTCACCCATTTTTCCCATCTCTCCAACTTCCTCCCCTCTGTCAACCATCAGTTTGTTCTTTGAATTATAGGTCTGATTCTACTTTTTATTTATTCATTTGTCATGGGGCGGCGGGGAGCTGATTCCACATGTGAGTGAAATCATATGGCATTTGTTTTTCTTAGTCTGACTTATTTCACTTATCATTATACCCTGCAGATCCTTTCATGTTGTCCCAAATTGCACGATCTCATCCTTTTTTATGACTGTGTAATATTCCAGTGACTGAGAGAGAGAGAGAGAGAGAGAGAGAGAGAGAGAGAGTGTGTGTGTGTGTGTGTATGTGTGTGTGTGTCCATTCATCTATCAGTGGACATTTGGGTTGCTTCCACATATTGGCTATTTTAAACAATGCTACAATAAATATAGGGGTGACTGTATCTTTTCAAATTAGTGTTTCCATTTTCATTGGGTATATGCCTGGTAGTAGAATTATTAGATCATATAGTATTTATATTTTTAATTTTTTGAGGAATATCCATGCTATTGCCACAGTGGTTGTACCAATTTACATTCTCATTAACAGTGCAAGAGACTTCCTTTTTTTCTACATCCTCATCAAAAGGCTCTTGTTATTTCTTGTCTTTTTTATTTTAGCCATTCTAACAGGTATAAGGTGATATCTCGTTGTGATTTTATTTGCATTTCCCTAATGATTAGGGATGTTGAGCATCTTTTCATTTGACTGTTGGCTAGCTATGTCTTCTTTGGAAAAAAATGTCTATTTGAGCCCTCTGCCCAGTTTTTAACCAATTATTTTTTGATAATTGTGTAACTTCTTTATATTTTTTGGATACTACCTTTTATTAGATATATTATTTGTAAAATCTTCTCCCATTCACAAAGTTGTCTTTTTGTTTTCTTGATAGTTTCCTTCACTGTGCAAAAGCTTTTTATTTAGATATAGTACCAATAGTTTATTTTTACTTTTGTTTTTCTTGCCTTAAGAGTCCTATCTAGAAAAAATGTTGCTCTGGCCAATGTCAGACAAATTACTGTCTTTGCTCTCTTCTAGGATTTTTATGTTTTCAGGTCTCACATTTAGGTCTTTAATCCATTTTGAGTTTATTTTTGTGGATGGTGTAAGAAAGCGGTCCAGTTTCATTGTTTTGCATGTAGCTGTCCAGTTTTCCCAACACCATTTATTAAAGAGACTGTCATTTCCCCACTGTGTATTCTTGCCTCCTGTGTCATAGATAATTTGACCGTATAAGTGTGGGTTTATTTCTGGGCTCTCTATTCTGTTCTGTTCACCTATGTGTCTATTTTTGTGCCAGTGTCATAATGTTTTAATTATTACAGCTTTGTAGTATATCTTGAAATCTGGGATTGTAATACCTCTAGCTTTGTTTTTTTTCTCAAGATTGCTTTGGCTATCTTTTGTGGTTCCATGCAAATTTTAGTATTATTTGTTCTAGTTCTGTGAAAAATACGGTTGGTATTTTGATAGGGATTTCATTGAATCTGTAGATTGTTTGGGGGAGTGTGGACATTTTAACAATACCAATTCTTCCAATCCATGAGCATGGAATATTTTTCCATTTGTTTGTGTCATCCTTTTTTAAAAATTTTTTTAATGTTTATCTTCGAGAGAGAGAGAGAGGCAGAGCACGAGCAGGGGAAGGGCAGAGAGAGAGAGAGAGAGAGACAGAGTCCCAAGCAGGCTCCAGGCTCTGAGATGTCTGCACAGAGACCGACGCAGGGCCCGAACCCACAAACCACGAAATCATGACCTGAGCCAAAGTCAGGTGTCTAAATGACTGAGCCACCCAGGCACCCCCGTTTGTGTCATCTTTAATTTCTTTTGTCAGTGTTTTATGTTTGCAGAGTATAGGTCTTTCACTTCCTTAGTTAAGTTTATTCCTAGGTATTTTATTCTTTTTGGTACGATTATAAATGGAATTGCTTTCTTAATTTCTCTTTCTGCTACTTTGTCATTAGTATATAGAAACACTATCAATTTCTGCATATTAATTTTGTATCCTTCAACTTTACTGAATTCATTTATCACTACAAGTAGTTGTTTGATAGAGTCTTCAGGGTTTTCTATGTATAGTGTCATGTCATCTGTAAACAGTGACAGTTTTTCTTCTTGACAAATATGGATGTCTCTTGTATCTTTTTCTTGTCTGATTTCTGAGGCTTAGACTTCCAGTGTAAAGTGGATGGACACTTTGAATAAAAGTGTAAAGATAGACATCTTTGTCTTCTTCCTGATCTTAGAGTTAAAGCTCTCAGTTTTTCACCATGGAGTATGGGATTTTCATCAATGAGCTTTATTATGTTGAGGTGTGTTTATTATGGTGTTTTCTTACAACAAATCCAAAAAAACACAAAAAAACAAAACCAGCTTCCCTGAGATTATACCACTGCCCGATAATATAAAAGTTGCTACAGTCAATTTTGCTTAAAATAGTAGTTTTCCTTCTCATCACAGATATAAATCCCATTATAGTTAGAAAGCATTGCCAGAAGGAGAAATAAAAATGCAAGTTATCTTTGAGTCGTGCTGCATTTAGAATAAAGCCCCAAATGCTTAGCAGGGTCAGTAAAATTATGGATGTCTCTCACTGGCCTGCCTTTCCAGAACCATGTAGCCCCACTCCCTAGCTCTTCCCCACTCCAACACAATGAGCATCACCTTGCTCCTTGAACTCACCATGCCTCTCCCATCAAAAGGCTCTTGTTTTCCCTTCTGCCTGAAAGCTGCCTTCTCTACCTCTTTGTCTTACTAATACTCAATTTACAGGTAGCACTTCTTGGCAAACAATAAACGCTCACTCAATAAGTATTTTGATAGCCAACATGGATTGGCTAAGCACTCAAATTATTTGTCCTGTTTGACCATGTGTCTTCAGGAATTGAGTCTGATATAACACCCTTCAAATCAGGCTACAAACTAAGAGTTGTGTCCAATCCCAAGGGGATTAGCAGCCTGAGAAGGCAGACAGCTGGATGATATCAAGACGCCAGTGGGACGAGATGCATGCAGGATCATGCCTGGTATGGCATCTTAGAGAAAACGTCCATCACTCCCAAAGCATGACATGAATGGAAACATGAAAAGGAATGTCCTGTAAAGCAAGACCATCTCAAGGGGACACAGCAGCTCTTTTAGGTACAGGGGTCTTTTCATGGTCCTGTCAAAAATATCAGAAGTGATGATGTTGTGCCTTTGATCCAACAAAAACCCATTTGGATCATCTTTTGTGATTCAGCTAGCCAGATGGTATCATGGCATAGTCAAAGTGCCTGGGTAAGGTATCCAGAAGGGATACACAGTCTCCCACATTCGAGACTAGCTCCCCTACCTATTTGGCCCCGGCCAGTCTGGCAGCTGTGAGCAACTGGTTCTCAGAGCAGCACTTTTGTGTGTAGTTATCTGCCTGCTGCTCTTGCCAAGCTGCAAAAGCTCAGGTGACAGGGTTGCTGAGGGTGCAAGTGTCTGCTCGAACCCATAGCACCCTAGATTCCAGGATAGAACATGCCTTGGCTGTTCAGGCTGACAGTTACAGGATGATAAGAGATTCAGATAATACACCTCTGGAGCACTGTGAATGCCCCAGTCTCCCTCAGCTGCCCTGACCTTAGGTCGTCTGCGTGTCTTGTTCTGGCATGCTGTGCCCTCTTGGGGTGGACTTCATGCAGCCTAGTGTCAGTAGCAGCTGTCTCCTCATGAGATAACTGGCCTTAGATGTGCCCAGCTTCCTGGGCCTTGGGTCAAAACACTGGGTCCATCATTATTTAAATGCAAAGGCAAGAACAAATCACCCAGAATTCCATGAAGCATCAGTTCCTGTAGCCAGAACCTAGGATGTGGTACAAAGTTCGGGAGCGTTCAGTCTTGTATTCGAATGAACGTCCACCCATAGACCCAGCACCCTTGGAGGAATTTCTCTGCCCACAGGAGTGTGTGCTTGCCAGTGGGATTTGTAGTAATTAGGAGAATAGATGGGCCAGCAGTCCCGGGACAATAGCCAGTAAGTTGTAGACATGGTACCAAACGTACTTCACTATTTGCAGTGAGTATATCTATTCAGAAATCCTCAGGGCCTCAGAAACCTTATCTAATACCTTACCCAGCAAGCCTTGAAGCTGACCCATAGATATTGCCAGTCACCCAAGTTCTGCCAGGGTCTATGGATGGCATTGTTGACCATCTATGTCAGGCCAGGCCACCAAACAGATTGCTTGGCTCAGGCTGGAGGACCACATTGTTTTCAAACAACAGAGAAGAACTTTTGGAGGAGTACTACCCACTTTTCCTTTTCTGTAAGGCAAGGACCTGCCATGCTCAACTCCCACGTAAAACTGCAGCCTGACAGTTATAGATGCAGTAGAGTTAAGCAGATCTAGAAGGGGTGCTACAACAGCAATGGGCAAAATGGGAAATGTGTCCTCAGAGAACTGCCAAAGCCAAAGTAGACAGTGCCCTCATGTGGAAAAAAATATATATAATTTTTAAAGAAAAACACTCCTATGGGTGACCTATTGCTATTGAGTATTTTTCAGAAATATGCAGGAAGCTAATTATACTCTGCAAACCAAGAGTAGCCAGCTAACAGTCCTCCACAGATCAAGATGGCTAAAATCCTGAAGCCAAATACTACACGACAAAATACTATGTGCAAAGAACAAATGATTAATGTTATCCTATAAAATTTAAGAAGTTGTATGGGGCTCAACAAAACCAGGTAAATTATTTTTACTATAAAGAAGTAAATATAGCATCTAGTTAATAGAAAATCCACTTTTCCTGTCCCCAGTAAATAAGGGTGAATTTTTATTTATTTATTTTTACTTTTTTGATATCATATTTTCTTTTTTAAATATTTTTATTTATTTCTGAGAGAGAGAGAGAGAGAGAAACAGGACATGAGCAAGGGAGGGGCAGAGAGAGAAAGAGAGAGACACAGACTCCAAACACAGAGCCCGACCTGGGACTTGAACTCATGAACCGTGAGATCATGACCTGAGCCGAAGTCCAAAGCTCAACAGACTGAGCCACCCAGGTGCCCCTATATCATATTTTCTATTGCAGAGAAGTACACACCATATGAATTTTTATTTATATATTTATATATTTATTTAATTTTTTTTTAACATTTATTCATTTTTGAGAGACAGAGCATGAGTGGGGGAGGGGCAGAGAGAGAGGGAGACACAGAATCCAAAACAGGCTCCAGGCTCTGAGCACAAAGCCCCACGTGGGGCTCAAACTCAAGGACTGGAAGATCATGACCTGAGCTGAAGCAGACACTTAACCGACTCAGCCACCCAGGTGCCCCTAAAGGTGAATTATTTTTTAAAGGCAGCTTGAATGGGTATCCAATTATTTATCTTTCCTAGGGACACACTTATTGGTACTGGACCGTAAGGCATGGTCACTGGCAAGGGAAGAGCAGCAGAGTTTCACAAGTGATTTTCTTTCTGGGAGAGGCAGGAGCAGTGTTTGAGTGCAGTCCAGTGTTTGAGTGCACTGGACACAGAGACGGATCTTTGCTCACTGAACAGAGAGCACCTGCAACAGAAGGAAGAGATGCTCTCTGGAAGGGGAGGCAGAGTTAGAAGAAGAGAGAGGAGGATCTGAACTTTCAGGGAACTGAAGTCTTGCATGGGTCTTCAGCAGCAGCTGAAGGGGCCAGCTAGGTAAGTGTGACAGTATCTAAACCAGTACCATGGAAAGCAGCAAAACCCTACAAATTAGGGCTTTTCTCCTGAAGAGCTGGCTGTTTACCAAAACACCACTATTCTTATTACTTAGTCTTCCATTCCTTAAGCTCTCTTACACTTTGATTCCTGCTGCCTTAACTCTTCATCGGCTATAGACTTTTATTCCTTTCACCTGTCCTGTCTGCTTTGTCCAGGCACCTTCCCTGGGCCTCTCTTCCTTCTGTAATCAGTCTGGACTCAATCAATGCCCCATCAGACTTCTCTGTTGTTTGCCCTTAACTACGTAGCCCTACCCTGTCTCAATGTCCCCAATTATGAATTCATGGAATCTATGACTTTCCCCCACTCCATTTCATGGCATCCAATGGCACCCGAGCATTGCTGGAGAAAACACCATAGTCCTGAGCGTTGGTGTCATTTAAATCTGTGGTATACAGCCTCACAGTCTCCTCAGTGTGTCTGGGAATTCTACTTGTACTTGACCAGCTTAGGTGTTCTGCAACTTACAGCTAATAAGGTTTCAGTTCATCCCTTTTCCCTTCTGACATAGGATGAGTTGTTGAGTCATCTCACAGGACAATGGTCATGCTGTAACATTTAAGATTCTGGATGACATACATTGGCCAACTGCAAAAATAGAAAGAAAGAAAGAAAGAAAGAAAGAAAGAAAGAAAGAAAGAAAGAAAGAAAGAAAGAAAGAAACAAAGAAAGAAAGAAACAAAGAAAGAAAGAAACAAAGAAAGAAAGAAACAAAGAAAGAAAGAAAGGGCAATTACCTGAAACAAAATGATTATTTATTCACCTTTGTAATAAGTCTCAGAGCCAGGGGCCTACAATATAAATCCTAGGCAATGAAACTATGTCCCAGAATCTACCTGAGTCTATTTTAGAAAGCAGGTAGCTTATTCCTTAGCTTAGTCATGCCCCTGTTTTACTTGCTTTCTAGTACATAAACACAAAAAAATAATTGCTATAGCGTATGTTTTTCCTTCACTAGTTAAAAATAATTCTAAGGCTATGTGACTTTCTACAATAACTCTAGCTAATGAACTTAAATTTAAACTGGTTTATCGGTTTATAAGAGGCAAAGGTGTATAATTTGTGAGTTTTACTAATTTTTTACATTGTTTTTCAGTAGTGCTTTTTTTTTTAACTGTGGGAATTGTAGCCTATGTATAGAGGGAGTTAGTTTTCCTTTATGCTTTCCAAGCATAAAGAGGGAATTCGTTTTCCTTACCCGAAATTTTTCCAAATAGCCTGTGCTTGCTTCTTTTTATATATTCTGGACATTGTTTTCAGAGAAACATGATTTCCCAATACTTTTAATTTTCTGGAAATCTTTAACCATTATTCTGAATGCACAGATTACATTAGTGTGTGGAAAGCAGGTATATTTCATGTAAGTAGTACTCTAACAGAGACAGTATACCAAGAGTGTAAGTATACATTAATACAATAGGAACAGGCAAAATTTTTGTTCCTCAAATTGGGCAGATTCCTTGAGTGGAGTTAAAAGAGGTGCAAAGTAGGTGTAACTCTGAAGAGAACAAACTGACTGCTATAGGAAGAATGTCCCTAATATTAGTTCTTATTTTTGAAAGGCTAGGTTTTGCTGATATACTTGTAATGATTTTAGCAAACGCATTTTTCTAACATGAAATCAAGGTTTCACTTCTGCAAGACTAAATAAAGTTTGAGATTAATGTTGTGAGGAAAATTTAAGTTATGAAAGGTCCTATAAAAGATAATCTACCTTTTGAAGGGTTTGAGGGAACAGTTATTAAATTTGTCAGCAGACAGTTAAATTCACAGCCTAGCTGTGCTCTGAGAAAAACACATCAGGAAGTTTCATTTTTTTCTTAAGTGGCAAACACCATACAGAGTCCAAAATAATAGAATAAAGATAAGGGAGATTGCATTGAGAAGTCTTTTACTTAGTTCAGAGAGGGTATCAAAAATACAATAATAAATAAGATTGACGGTACAGTAAAGGAAAAGCAAACGAGTGATAAAAAAAATTAGAAAATAAATCTTTTCTTGGGTGGAAGCTACTTTTTCTGGAATTAGCAATGTGTTCTGTCATCTTGGGTAAAAGATTTCTGTAGTCAGAGCCTTCTGGACAATTCCTAAAAATTATAAATTTAAGGTCTCTGAATGGAATGGACATCAAATAGTCAGAGAAAAGTAATATATGTCTTTTAAGTTGAGATCAAAACCTTGGAGTGTTACCAAGATGTCAGTTGTTAGCATCACCAGGTAATGTCTATTCCATTGAGGCTTCAGGAAATTTTTTTCTCTAATGTTTCCTTTACAAGACTAAATATCCAGGTTTCAGATCCTGCAGAGTCTACCTAGGTGGGTAGGTTTTAGAAATGCAGCTTGTTGATAATTAAGTTGGAAGCTCCGTATTAGTCTCCAGTAGCATTCAGTCTTAATCGGCTTATAATAGGCTAGAAATTAGGATTGAGAACAATGCCTAAATTCTCGAAGCAACCTCTTTTTAACTCACAAAGAGATAACTTTGGGTTCCGAGAAGGAGAATCATTATTGCTATCATGGCTAATGGCAAGAATTCAGCCTTGAAAATGTGAAGTTTCTTGAAACTTTAATAGTCATAGTTTTAGAGTTCCCTATGTTCTCTTCATTTTTTCCTGAGGCTTCTCAATGATAAGAATAGTGGAGGTTCTGAGTAAAAGATAAAGCTAGAATGGAGTAAAACTCAGAAGGATTTCTACCCACTATGAAAATTAAGAAGTTGAGAGAATGAGTTGATTCATTCCTCATGAGAGATAAGGAAGCAGACATGCCAACGAAAGATACGGAAAGAGTCCAATTTCTACTTTCCAGGTCTGTACAAGAACTACCTATATTGCCATTCATAAAACACCCTGTATTTTGATAATATTTCCCCTTCCTCCTCCTCCTCCTCCTCCTCCTCCTCTTCCTCTTCCTTCTTCCTCTTTGCCCAAGTAACATTGGTATACGTTATTTGTTTCCCTTGGCTAAAGTGGCGATAATTTGACTATCAATTAGAAGAACAACTGTAGTGATCTGAAACACATCCTCTGTGTTTAAACTGTGAGCACATATAAAACCTGAAAAATACTAATTGGTCATTATAGGGGGATGTTATGAAGCAACTTTTTTTTTAAAATGTTTAAATAAAGAGAAAGGAATAAGCATTTAGACTCTTTTTCTCCTGCATGAATGATATTATTCAATACCCAATATTAGATGAGAAGTTTCTCTTTTTTATTTTTATTTTTTTATTTTTTAGTGTTTATTTATTTTTGAGACAGAGAGAGACAGAGCATGAGCGGGGAAGGGGCAGAGAGAGAGACACACACACACACAGAATCCGAAGCAGGCTCCAGGCTCTGAGCTGTCAGCACAGAGCCCAACGTTGGGCTTAAATTCACAAACCTGTGAGATCAAGACCTGAGCTGAAGTCAGACACTTAACCAACTAAGCCAACGAGGCGCCCTTATTTTTTTTTTTTTAATTTGGAAGTGTATTTATTTATTTTTGAGAGAGAGAGAGAGAGAGAGAGAGAGCGCACACACAAGCAGGGGAGGGACAAAGAAAAGGAAAGAGAGAATCCCAAGCAGACTCCGCACTGTCAGTGCAGAACCTGAAGCACGGCTCAAACTCATGAACCATGAGATCATGACCTGAGCTGAAATCAAGAGTCAGACATTTAACTGATTGAGCTACCCAGGTGTCCCAAAGTTTCTTTTTTAAAAAACCTTCCAGCTAATAAGTTTTTTTTTTAATGAATGATAGAATATCACCATTTTCAAACCCTATTGAATTATCAGACCTAGATATTAAGCTTTGATGGCAGTTGTTATCACACACACACACACACACACACACACACACACACACACAGACAACTAAACACTATATGCCTTTTGATGGCAGAAAATAACCCTATCTATGAGATATCCTTGCTATAAAAGTTGAACCTGAATCTGAGTAAACCTCTACTTATAGGAAACACAACAGACAAAGAAGCATGTTAAACATGACAACATGTACATAGCAATCAGCAAAAAAACAACCAGACTCTGGAAAACAAATCTGCAGTGTTTTAAACAGATGAATTATAAGAATGCAAGGGAGGGAAGCAAGACCAAGAGTGAGAGAAAGAGAGGTTATCACAGATTAAAATAAACTTAAAAGATATAACCTAATCACTATCTTGACCCTCATTTAGATCCTGATTCAAATTTAAAGTAAATATATACATATATATGTGTATATATATATATATATATATGTTTATGAATATTTGTCATTTGAATAGTAATTGACATTTTATGATGTTAAAAAGTATTAATTATTTTTAAGTGAGATAATTGTATTATAATTATGGTTTTTAATAGTATAGTCCTTACATTTTAGAGATACCTGAAATATTATGGATGAAAAATCACATATGAGGAGAAAAGTGAACTGGAGTAGAGATGAAACAAGTTACCAATAAGTTGAAAATTATCAAAGCTGAGAGATAAATTAAATTGTTCTGTGTACTTACTATATATGTTTGGAAGTTTTCCATAATTTTTAATTAATTGGATCAGTTGCATATTCATAGAAAAACATTTAAAAAAACTAAAATTTATATGGAACCATAAAGCAGGCCAAATAGCTAAACAACCTTAAGAAAGAAGAACAAAGTTGGAGACTTCATATTTCCTGATTTCAAAACATATTACAAAGCCACCATAATTAAAAGCAGTATGGTGCTGCCATAAGGACAGACAAATAGAACAACAATACAGAATAGAGGGCCCAGGGGTTGCCTGGGTGGCTCAGTCAGTTGACTGTCTGAGTTGGTTTCTGCTCAGGTCATGATCCTAGGATCATGGGATCAAGCCCTACATCAAGCTCCATGCTGAGTGTGGAGCCTGCTTGGGATTTTCTCTCTCTCCCTCTGTCCCTCTCCCCCACTCACACTGTCTCTCTCTCTCAAAAAAAAAAAAAAAAAAAAAAAAAAAAAAAAAAGATGGAACTTTATTCTACACCACACACACAAACTAATCAATTCAAAATATATTAATGCAATGAGTTCTAACCTTAAACTACAAAGCCTTAAACTATAAAACTCATAAAAGAAAATGTTAGGGATCTTCATGACATTGGTCTTGGCAATGATTTTTTTTTTCAATAAAACACCAAAAGCACAGGCAACAAAATAAAAAATAGATAAGTGGAATGACATCAAACTAAAAAGTTTCTGTACAGCAAAGGAAATATGCAACATAGAGAAAAGATCACCTATGAAAAGGAAGAAAAATATTTGCAAATTGTACATATGATAAGAGACTAATACCCAAAATATATGAGGTACTCCTATGACTCATTTGCAAACAAATAAACAAATAATCCCATTTTAAAATGGGCAAAGTTTTGAATAGAGTTTCTCCAAAGTGGTCAATAGGTATGTAAAAGATACTCACCATCACTAATCATCAGGGAAATCCAAATCAAAACTACAATGAGATATCACTACTCACCTGTTAGGACAACTAGTATTTAAAACAAAAAACAGTAAGTGTTGACAGAGTTGTGGAGGAATTGGAACTCTTGCACACTATTGGTGGGAATGTAGAATGACAGAGTCAATGTGGACAACAGTATGGAGGTTCCTCAAAAATTTAAAATAGGGGCACCTGGGTGGCTCAGTCAGTTAAGCATCTGACTCTTGACTTCGACTCAGGTCATGATCTCTTGGTTCATGAGTTTGAGCCCCACATTGGGTTCTGTCCTGACAGTGAGGAGCCTGCTTGGGATTCTCTCTCCCTCCCTCTCTCTGCCCCTCCCCTACACACACACACACACACTCTCTCTCTCTCTCTCAAAATAAATCAATAAACATTTTTTTTAATTAAAAATAAAACTACCATGTGATCCAGCAATCCCACTTCTGGGTATTTATCCACAAGAATTGAAATCAAGATCTCAAATAAATATATGCACTCCTATGTTCATTGCAGCACTATTCACAATAGTTAAGATTTGGAAACCACCTAAATGTCCTTCATCCAATAACTGGATAAAAATGTGGTATACATGTATAATGAAATGTTCAGCATTAAAGAAGAAAATCCTGCCATGTGCAACAATATGGATGAACTTTGAGGATGTTATGCTAAGTCACAGAAAGACAAATACTATATAATTCCACTTATATAAGGTATCTAAAATAGCCAAACTCTTAGAAGCAGAAAGGAGAAGGGTGGTTGCCAGAATCTTGGAGGAGAAAGAATGGGTAGTTGATGTTCAACAGGTATAAAGTTTCAGTTACACAAAATGAAAAGGTTCTAGAGATCTGCTGTACAATATTGTACAGTACACTTATAGTCTCGTTAAAAGGTGTGTGCTTGGCTGGCTCAGTTGGTAGAGCATGTGACTCTTGGTCTCAGGGATTATGAGTTCAGGCCCCATGTTGGAATTACTTAAAAATATAAAATCTTTAAACAAATTTTAGTGGGGCACCTGGCTGGCTCAGTTGTTCAAACATCTGACTTTTGAAAACGGCTCAGGTCATGATCTTACAGTTCAGTTCATGAGATCAAGCCCCACATTGAGCTCTGAGCTAACGGCCACAGAGCCTGCTTGGGATTTTCACTCTCCCTCTCTCTCTTTCCCCACACACTCTCTCTCAAAATAAATAAATAAACTTTACATAAATAAATTTTTGTTAAAAGGGTAGAACTCATTTTAAGTGTTCTTACCACAATTTTTTATTATTGAAATATAATTGACATACAGTATTATATTAGTTTCAGGTATATAACATATTGATTCAACAATTCTATACATTACTAATACTCACCACAAAAAGTGTAGTCACCATTTCTCACCATACAATGTTCTTAAAATATTATTGACTATGTTTTCTATACTGTAGTTTTCATATCCATGACTTATGTATTTTATAACTGGAAGTTTATACCCAAAATTGTTTTAATCCCCTTCATCTATTTTACCCATCCCCTTACCCACCTCCTCTCTGGCAACCACCAATTTGTCTTCTGTATTTGCGTCTGTTCATTTTTTGTTTGTTCGTTTGCTTGTTTTTTAGATTATAAGTGAAATCACATGGTATTTGTCTTTCTCTGTCTGACTTATTTCACTTAGCATAATGCCCTTTAGCTCCTGCCACGTTGTCACAAATGGCAAGATTTCATTCATTTCTATGGTTGTGTAATACTCCATTGTACATATACACCACATCTTCTTTATCCATTTATCTATCTATAGACACTTGGGTTGTTTCCATATCTTGGCTATTGTAAATAACACTGCAGTGAATATGGAGGTGCACATATCTTTTCAAATTACTATTTTCATTGGTTTTGAGAGTAAATATCCAACAGTGAACTTACTGGATAATATGGCATAACTATTTTTAATTTTTTGAATACCTTCATACTATTTTCTAGACTGGTTGTACCAATTTACATTCCTACCAACAGTACTGAAGACTTCTTTTTCTCCACATCCTTGCCAACACGTGTTATTTCTTAACTTTTGATACTAGTCATTTTTACTGGTGTGAGGTAATATCTCACTGTGACTTTGATTTTCATTTCCCTAATGGTTAGTGATATTGAGCATCTTTTCATATGTCTCTTGACCGTCTGTATGTCTTCTTTGGAAAAATGTCTATTCAGGTCCTCTGCCCATTTTTTTTATTGGATTCTTTAGAGTTTTTTAGTGTTGAGTTGTATAAGTCCTCTACATATTTTGGATATTAACACCTTATCAAACATATCACTGGCAAAAATCTCCCATTCACTAGGTTGCCTTTTTGTTTTGTTGATGGTTTCCTTTACTGCGTAAAAGCTTTTTATTTCAATGTAATCCCAATAGTTTATTTTTGCTTTTGTTTCCCTTGCCTGAGGAGACACATCCGTAAATATGTTGTTAAGGCCAATGTCCAAGAGATTACTGCCTATGTTTGCTTTTAGGAGTTTTATGGTTTTGAGTCTCACATTTAGGTCTTTAATCCATTTTGAGTTTATTTTTATGTATGGTATAAGAAAGTGGTCCAGTTTCATTGTTTTGCAAGTAGCTATCCAGTTTTCCCTACATGATTTATTGAAAAGACTGTCTTTTCCCCATTCTTGCTTCCTTTGCCCTTTCAAAAAAAAAAAAAAAAAAAAGCATTTCCAGTAAAGTCAACCTCTAGGGCTAATTTGGCTAATAGCATTTGACCATCAGAAGCAGGATCCCATGTATGTTGTGACTCTCTCGTCCCAGCACAAGTTTTCTATCATAGTAAGTGCTCAAAAATTAGATACCGAAAAGTGAAAGTACAATTAGGTCCATATTTTATGGATGCATTTCCACAATAACTTCTTTTTTTTCAATTTTCAGGGGAGAGAGTGATACTTTACTTATAAACATGACTGTGCAAAATTTTGTCATGTGAGAAATTTTGACATAGTTTGGCTTAAAAAGTGAATATATACCCATTACTTGTAACAAGAGTGAAAAAATAGCTCTATAATAAGAAGGAAGCAATTTCCAAATGATTATTTGACACAATTCTTCTGTAAGTAGCCTGTGTCTCACTAGAGGGAGCTCAGAACCCACAGATCAAGGGCAAGAGAAGCTAAATAAAATGTCATTTCATTTCAGGGGAAAAAGTCTGAGTAAATATGACACTGATTTCCAGAAGCCGATATTTTTCATATGCCAATTACTAACTTGGAGTTTTTAATTATATAACAGGTAAATAATACAAAGCCTCCTAATAATCAGTGGATTAATTTAACAACCTATTATTGTAAATAGGGTGTAGGGTGAAAAAGAGATCGGCATTATCCTTGCCCTCTTTGGAGAAAAACTCCTAGCATTCATGAAAAAGAGCAATTCTTGCTCTCTGGCTACTCCTTTCCTATCTCCATGTGTAAACACATGGGGCATCGTCCCCTTTAAAGTTGCAACTTCTTGGGTACACTTGGGGAAGGGGTCTTTCTCACAGCTGCACCAAAGTTAGTATGCTCAGCAACCTGTTTCTCCCCTGTCACCCACTACATCTCCTCTGACACTCTCACCTGAGAAACTAAAGAGCCACCAACCTTCCTCATGTCAAACGTGTTGCCACTACCCTGGCCTCAGCTGTCAAGTTCTTCATTCCCAGCAGCAGTGTTAACTCAAGACTGTGTGGAGACAATAAATTGTGGTTCATTCTCAAAGCTAATATCCTAGTGAAAGATTCTATTTCATCTGCCATCGTTAGGTATCTATTCTGATCCTGCTAGCCTTCTCCCAGGAGATGGACATAGCTACAGAAATCTGATTTGGGAAAGGGGGTGGATTTCTAGAGGAGAATTGGCTTACTGATAGGATATACCCTTAAAAAGCACTGCAATGTCTATTTTAACCATAACTCTACCCTCCAATCAATTTTAAAAATACAATCCTTATTATGACACTTTCCAGGCAAGAAGTGTTCTTTCTGTCTTTTGAGCAACTGGGGTTTCCATAGTCAGTAGAAAGAAGCTAGAGGTGCTATAGTCATCTGTGATGGTGAACTCCACACTTTTTTTTCCTTTAGTACTCATTCAGAAGTTTTAAAATTCCATTATCTCAGGGGCGCCTGGGTGGCTCGGTCAGTTAAGCGTCTGACTCTTGATTTCAGCTCAGACCATGATCTCACCATTGTGGGACCAAGCCCTGCATCGGGACTCTGCAATGACAGCACGGAGCCTGCTTGGGATTCAATCTCTCTCTCTCTCTCTCTCTCCCTTTCTCTCTGTCCTTCCCCACCCTCTGTCAATAAATAAATAATAAATCCATTATCTCATCACATTTTCAGGTATACATTTATAAGTTCTCATCATAAATTTTGACAGTTGCCAAGGATGTAATTTCTGGTGTATTGTACATTTTGGCACTTTTATTTTAAATGGATGTGTTCTATCATTCATTTAAATGTACCTAATGCAATCTAGGGGCGCCTGGATGGCTCAGTCAGTTAAGCATCTGACTTCGGCCCAGGTCATGATCCCACAGCTAATGAGTTCGAGCCCCGAGTGGGGCTCTGTGCTGACAGCTCAGAGCCTGGAGCCTGCTTAGGATTCTGTCTCCCTCTCTTTATGCCCCTCCCCCACTGGTGCTCAATCTCTCTCTGTCTCTCAAAAATAAATAAATGTTAAAAAAAAATAAAATAAAATAAAAAATGCAAGCCCTTTACACCATTGTTTTTCTCCTCCAATTCATATTCTTATGCCCTACAAAATTTTATCTAATAAAATATCATTTATGCTTAATTTTTTTAATTTTTAATTTTTTAGTGTTTTTTTTTTTTTAATGTTTATCCATCTTAGAGAGAGAGCCCACGCGTAATAGAGAGCAAGTGGGGCAGGGGCAGAGAGAGAGGGAAACAAAATCTGAAGCAGGGTCCAGGCTCAGAGCTGTAGCACAGAGCCGGATGCAGGGCTCAAACTCACCAACTGCAAGATCATGACCTGAGCCGATGTCAGATGTTTAACCAACTGAGTCACCCCAGGTGCCCCATATTTTTAAAATTTTTTAAATTTTATTTATTTTGTGTATGTATGTGTGTGTGTGTGTGTGAGAGAGAGAGAGAGAGAGAGAGAGAGAGAGACAGAAGCAGAGAGAGGAGAGAGGGAGTCCCAACCAGGCTTTGTGCTATCAGTGCAGAGCCCAATGCAGTGCTCAATCTCAGGAACCGTGAGATCATGACCTGGGCCGAAATCAAGAGTTGGATGTTTAACTGACTGAGCCACCCAGGTGCCCTTTGAAAGTCTCTTATTTATCAATGTATATTTCCCTATAAAAGTGTGTGTGGTGTGTATGTATACATTTTATATATGTATCTGTGTGGTGTGTATATTTTACATATATATATAATTTTTTGTGATGCAAAGCTCTAATTTTTTATCCTGGATTGAGTCATCATTCTAATTTTAATAATAAGAAAGTGAAAATCAACTTAACTGGAAGTCAAGACCATACTGTGACTGCAAATTTTCTTCTGAGTGACTGCCACTTTCTTGCTAATGACACTCCAACCCCAGATTCTTGTTCTGTTCCTCCCATTTCTTGAAAAAAGTTACTAAAGTACCCAGGTGCTGAACTCTCCCAGCTTTTTGACATTATGCAATCGAAATCTGACCCTGCTTCCCCGAGCTCTCAAAAATCTCCTAGCAGAAAGTCAGGCTCTGTGCTGACAGCTCAGAGCCTGGAGCCTGCTTCAGATTCTGTGTCTCCCTCTCTCTCTGCTCCTCCCTCACTCACACTCTTTCTCTCTCTCTCTCTCTCTCTCTCTCAAAAATAAATAAAACATTAAAAAAAAACTGCCAGCAGAAAGGGAAATAATTCACACAGAGAAAGACAAATATATAATTTCACTCATAAGTGGAATTTAAGAAACAAAACAAAGGAACATGGGGGCAAAAAGGGAGGAAACCCAGGAAACAGCCTCTTCACTATAGAGAAAAAATTGATGGTTGCCAGAGGGGAGAGGGTAGGGGAATGGGTTAAATAGGGTGATGGGGATTAAAGATGGTGCTTTTGATGAGCACTGGGTGTAAGTGATGAATCACTAAATTCTACACCTAAAACAAATAATACATTGTATGTTAAATAATTAGAATTTAAAAACTTGAAAAAAAAAGTTCCTACCACAAACTTAAATCTTTTAATAAGCCACACTCTACTCCCTCTTACAAAGAAATGCATGGTTTCTTTGGTCTGTATGTTCTTTTTCTGAGACAAGGTAAATAAACTTTATTTGACTTAGTGTCCTCCTGGTAGCTTTTGGCCAGTGGACTTCAACACACTTGAAAAACACACTATAAATACATCAAAACACATTACATTTTTTTGACAAAAGAACATTTTTGTTGGGAATGCATCCCATAATGACAAAGATGGTCTGCCCACACACATTAGTTCATGCATCCACAGACAGCTGTAACTTATTGCTACAATGGTATAGGGTTAATTGTTACATTATTATATTTTGATTTTATATTATACAGGCACTGAGAAAACCCTCCACATATGAAAGGGTATGTTTTCTCAATGCCTATCTATTCTTAGAACTCTTTCTGAACTCCATGCAAAAATCAGTGATTCGTAATTAAACATTATTTTGAGTAGTTGACAGCTCAAGTTGGCCCTCCACTTTTTAAAAAGTTTTTTGTTTGTTTGTTTTGTTTTGTTTTTGAGAGCCAGAGCACGTGTGCATGCACTCAAGCAGGGAAGGGGCAGAGAGAGGGAGACTGAATCCCAGACGGGCTCCATGCTATCAGGGCAGAGGCTGACACAGGGATTGATCCCACAAACCTGAGCCAAAATCAAGAATCTGCAGGTTACTTAACCAACTCAGCAATGCTGACGCTACTGGTCCTCCATTTTTGTTGAAAGTAAGCCATTGGAAACCTCTGACCTCCAGAATTGTTATGATGACTTCAGAGGTATTTTTTTTTTCTTATCCTACAATAAAATTTTACATGCTGCAAAGGCTTTTACATGTGGGGGTATGTACTGTAGTACATTTGGAATGGACAAAGAATCGTGTCTCTTCTTCATAAGAAGGGGAGGAAAGGCTACATTGGCAGAAGCTGCATGAATGTAGGGGTTCTCAGGCAGCTACGTACGGAGGGAGGTGAGCACCTGGAAATTTCTCTCTTAAAACAATCTTTTCCACAAGCCTCTTGGAAAGACTTCCTGAACTTTAAAGCATGGACTGAAAAGCCCAGCAAGAGAATTTAAATGAACTGAATGGTTATTTGCTTCAGATGGTATGATCAGAGGCATCCAATAAGAATGGGCTTTACCAAGGAGACCAACAACGCAGAGTCCCTGGTGAAGGCTTCCTCTCTCTCCCAAGAGCTAATGAATACAGTCCAAGTTTCCCACGGTTTTTGCCATCCCTCTTACAGCTGTGCATCTTTGTCAACATCACTCTCTGTTCTCAGATATTCTTTTTTCTTAAGGATCAAAGCATTTAACCAGGTTCTGTTGAAACCTTGCCACCTGAGAGCAATCGTTTGATATTTGCTCATTCGTGCACCTACCATTTATGTGTAGATTTTACTGTTTAGCTTTCAGAAGCAATCTCCCTACCACCCTCCCCACCCCATCCCCCACCCCCACACACTTCAGGTTTTTTGTTTAATTCTTGGTTGGAGAGAGAAGAGCAGATGCAGTTCCAGTCTAGGATGTGGGTATAGTGCCTGATTCCTAGATAGGGTTTGCACAAGGAGAGCCTGTGAGTGCTGCCCATCGTGGCGCTCACCGCGAGGAGGCTACGGGACTCTTTCAACCACGTAACACTACAGCACAGCCAAGCCTTGCAAAGAGAACGCTTTGCAAGGCCAGCCCAGGGAACCAGGGAAGCCCTGGGACCCGAACTCGAAAGAGCAAAAGAGGCAGAATACGCATGCGCAGGGCGAAGGCGGAGCGGACGGCGCGAGAAACGAGCGCGCGCACGCGGCGGCCAGGCCTTATCAGCGGGAGCGCGCACCAGCGTGGACGCCAGAGATCCCGCAGGCGGGTACCGGAAGAGACCGTGCGCCTCAGCCATGGCTCACAGGCCGAAGAGGACTTTCCGGCAGCGCCGAGCCCACTCCAGTGATAGCGATGACGCCGAGGAGCGGTCTGCTGAACCCGAGGCTCCGGGGGAGCAGGCGGCCCCGGGCCCTACAGAGGAAGGGCCGCCCAGTGGCGGGGGCCGCGCGGAGGTGACGGACTGGCGTGCTCGGGCCCGGGGCCCTCGCGGTCGTGGCCGAGTGTGGGCAAGTTCCCGGCGCGCCGCGGGGGCGGTTCCGCGCGCTGAAGGCTCCGACGTCCCAGGTGAGGCTGGGCTGCGGAGGAGCCGACGTGACGCCGGGCGAGGGGCGGGGCTGCGGGAAGAGGCCCTCGGGCTTCTCCGGTGGTTCCCGTGACCGCTCTAACTTACAGCAGTGCTGAATTCCGGCGACCTGGAGCCAGACTGCACGCTTCCCAGCACTCACTCGCCCGCTGCCCGCATCTCCAAGTCGGGCTCCTTGGGGCGACCACAAAGAATCCTTTGGGGTTTGTCGCTCGTGTGTGTTCGCACCGTCGGGTGAACTCTCCCCAGTTATAGGTTTAGTGCGGTACTTGCTGTTTACGAAGAACCTAATCGTCGTAGAATTAAAAAAAAAAAAAAAAAAAAAAAAACTTTCTGGTACTGTTAGGGGGAAGTTTCATGTACTTTTGGAAACGTCCCCAGTTAGCTTTCTAGAAAACACTTAACCAGAATAGTACATCAGAAGAATCTAGGTGACAGACTTGGCACGTTTCCTTTGCGTGTTGTATTTTTCATCAGTTATTTGCAGGAACGCAGATTACAACGACGGTGGATGTCACCAGGTAGCACAATGAATTGAAGACGCCGTAGACTGTACCAATAATGGCGGGAACTACAGTGCAGTAGTTTTGAAGTACCTTTGCGTTTTTAAATCTAGAATTTAAGCAGCATGAAGATGTTTACATAAAATGTGTTCCAGTTAGAATTGGAGCTTAATAAGAATGCAGTTTTCAGTTAGTTTTGAGGTTAAAAAATTGTCTCTCCCACATAACTAATTTTACAAAAAAATAGTGACATTGTTTTCCATTTGCAAATCTTGATACTTCTGCGTTCAGTCTTGTGGTAGGTTGTTTCATTTGAAATATGAAAAGAAAACCGCAGGTACAGGGTGTAATAGGAATACTTAATAGCCTTTTAGATGATTGAGGGTGTTCTGCTTTGGTGTTACAACAAAGGTCAACAAACAGTACTTTCTTAAAGGTCAGTTTGCAACAAGCAGCTGAAACAGTTATCTGTCAGGTTTTTTTCCCCAGTCTGTTGCATTAAAATCCACTGGTCTGTTTTGCACTTGAATGGAACTTTTGCCCATGCATGATTGGTTACATCATGCACGGACTATGGAAAGCATTGGTTCACAGAGTTTGCAAAAGTTGGTACATTTTATGATACAGTATCTCCCCCAAAATCTGTTACTGTTACTGTGTTACTGCTGTGTTACTGCTAATCATCAGTCTTTAAGTATTGCAAAGATGCTCACGGTGCAGGATATGTTTTCCAAAATTCCAGTTTTCACTTGAAATCTCTAATTCTGGAAGTGATAGGCACAGCTTTACTCATTTCTGAGACAGTTTGTCAGGTGTACATGTAGAAATAACTAGAATTTGTCATTCTTTCAAGTAAAATGGTGTTGCTCCTTGAAGACCGTGACTAGTTCACCTTGCATCTGCTCACACAGTGCTTTTCAGTGAGGCAACCATTGTGTTTCAGCGTGACCCGGAAGTGCTTTATACACACTTCCATTTTGTTCCACAGAATATTTAAAAGATGTGGACTCAAAGGTCACGATTTAATAAAGTTAGTGACTTTTAACTGCTGCATTGAGGATGGTAAGTGCAACTGGATTTTTTTTTTCCTGGCAATGCATGGTGGTGAAGAATACAATGGCTGCTACTACACATTGCTGTCACTGTCTTGATTTATACTAAGAAGCCAAGAGTTTTACCCGCCTCTGCTCTTGCTTCATTATATAAATAGCATCAGATTAAAATGGGCAAATAACATGCTAATATTGTGATGAGAGTAGTTTTGAACTCACAGACCCTCTGAAAGGGTCCTAGGGACTTCCAGAGGTTGATGGACCATGCTCCGAGAACCACTGCTCTGGTGTTCATCCACTTTGGGAACAGGTAGGGGTTGTCATAAATAGTAGCAAAGAAAGAGGGAATCTGTACTTGTATTCCTTTGTCTTCTAAGTTTTGATCTTCAGATTTTTTTTTTTTTTTTTTTTTTTTTTTTTAACTCTACCTAGGTCTGTTAATTGCGGGACATTTTTAAGATAAAGAGTACTGGGGCGCCTGGGTGGCTCAGTTGGTTGAGCGTCCGACTTGGGCTCGGGTCATGATCTCACAGTTCATGGGTTCGAGCCCAGCATCCGGCTCTGTACTGACAGCTCAGAGCCCAGAGCCTGCTTCCGATTCTGTGTCTCCCTCTCTCTCTGCCCCTCCCCCACTCACATTCTGTCTCTCTCTCCTTCAAAAATAAACATTAAAAAAATTTTAAAAAAAAGATAAAGAGTACTATGTATGTAGTCTTTAAGTTTTAAAATTCATAAAAAAATACAAAATAATTGTAAACTGACAAGCCCTTTCTTGTCAATAATACCATGAATTCCTTCACATTTTGTTCATTCAGTTCTCACAACACCCTTATGGGTGTTATCTCTTAATGTTATCTTTGTTCAATAGACTATTTGGCAGACTGTCCTTCCCAAAATCACAGAGTAGAAGCAAAGAGATTCGTGATTTGAGACCACAGTGCTCATTACAGGACTGCTTGCCACCAGCCATTGAAGTATGGTATAAAGAGAGTCTAAATTCCAGAGTTGAGTGAAATTAGATTGAAAGCCCTCTTCTCCACTTAGTAACTTTGTGACACTGGACATGTTACTTAGCCTCTCTAGTCCCTAATGTCCTCATCAATAATAGCAGGCATTTACTTTACGGAATTGTGAAATTCTACAATTGTGTGAAATAGACCTTGTAAAGCAGATTTCAGTGCCTACCATATAGTAAGTGTACATTAGGTTTTTTTCAACTTCACCACCATTATTTTTCTTTCTTGTTTAAATGTGCCTTCACTTTTTGTTGCCTTTTTTTTCTGTATGGTTTCCTTTTCTCATTGCATATTTTAAGAGAATATTTTATTACATAAGTAGATTGTATAAATAGGGTAAGTCTGTACATGTATTAGATCATCCATTGGTTTCAGAAACAATGGAAATGGAGAAAGATCTGTACATTGCTTCAAATACATGGAGGAAAATTAAAACACTGTACTGTGTATATGCTATGTGTTGTGTAGAATTTAGGTTATTGATTACACTATCTTGACTCTTTGTTATATTCAAAAAATGTCCTGTTAGAATCCAGAATGGTTGATCTTTCAACGGATGAAGAGAGTGAAACACATCATTCCCCAGAAAGTAAAGATGATCACAGTTCATCATCCAACAGCTCTAGCTCTCTGGAAGAGGAATTTTCGTCAATAGGTTGGTAAATATTGTGATTTTGGTTAACTTTATTTCTAATAGTATTTTCTATACCAGTGGTTCTTATTATTGGTAACACAACCAACTCTAGTGAAGCATGAGGCAAGTACATCATTACTAATGATTGTCTAAGTGCCAGATTTGACTGCTCTTTTCCATTACATGACACGCCCAAGGTCAGACTGCTTGTAAAAGGCAGAGCCAGGATTCAGACCCAGGCAGTCTGCCCCAGAACCTGTGTTCTTAACCAGTGTGCTACACTTGGTGATTAATGCCAATGTCTGAAGGGTGGTAAGAATTTGTTAGGATGTTTGGGGTACAGGACATAGCAAATGTAAAACTCTAGGGAAGACAACATAGCATATGCAGAGAACTAAAAATAGTTGTTGGAATGAAAATATTTGGTTGGAGCGTAAGATAGAGGAACAACAAAAAATGCAGAGAGACAAATTGGAGTCAGATAATACAGGATTTGGGGGAACTACTGAAAATTTTATGCAAATAAATGGCATGACCATCTTTGTCTTTTAGAAAGATCAGTCCAGTTTAGGGCTTGGTAAATTACCACTTGTGAACCAAATATGATCCATCACCTGCTTTTGCAAATAAGTGTCTGTGGCTGCTTTTGCTCTACAGCGACAGAGTTTAGAAGCTGTACCAGAGACTTGATGGCTCACAGAGCTGAAAATATTTTTCTGGCTTATTACTCAAGCGTAAGGATTTGTAACTTGTTTTGTGCTGTGGACTCTTGTCAGTCTCATAAAGTCTGGGACCCCTTCTGAGAAAATAAAATTATGTAGTTTTATAAAAGAAATAAATTAACTTAAAATGTAATTGTTTAAATGCATTTTTTTTTATTTTACACATTTTTTTGTAACATTTATTTATTTTTGAGAGACAGAGAGAGACAGAGCATGAGCTGGGGAGGGGCAGAGAGAGAGGGAGACACAGAATGCAAAACAGGCTCCAGGCTCTGAGCCATCAGATCATGACCTGAGCTGAAGTCGGACGCTCAAACAGACTGAGCCACCCAGGCGCCCCTAAATGCGTTTTTAAACACTTGCAATGTAGTAATAACTGCTTTATCAACATTAAATAACAAACAGTGGCTCTTGTAATTTTTTTTTTCTTATACAAGTTCACAAGGTACAGAAGTGCTTAATGATGAAACCAGTATTAAGAATTGAAACCTAGTAGATAGGTGAAGCCTTGTCTAGATTCTAGATAGAGGGCTGTCCAATAAAACTTTCTTTGGGGCGCCTGGGTGGCGCAGTCGGTTAAGCGTCCGACTTCAGCCAGGTCATGATCTCGCGGTCCGTGAGTTCGAGCCCCGCGTCGGGCTCTGGGCTGATGGCTCAGAGCCTGGAGCCTGTTTCCGATTCTGTGTCTCCCTCTCTCTCTGCTCCTCCCCCGTTCATGCTCTGTCTCTCTCTGTCCCCCCAAAAATAAATAAACGTTGAAAAAAAATTTAAAAAAAAAAAAAAAAAAAACTTTCTTTGATGATGAAAACGGTCTGTATCTTCATTGTCTAGTACATTAGCCGCTAGCCACATAGAGCTGTGGAGCTCTTGAAATGTGGCTGATGCAACTAAGGAACTGGATTTTGAATTTGGATAAATTTAAATGGTCACAGTACTGCTATAGAAGATGGTAGATTAGGCCTTTTAAGCCAGTGGTTATAAAGTGTTGGTAGCAATGTCCACCTAAGGACAGAAGACAGTGTTTGCAAATGTGTGGGATAGTTTTTAATCATCATTGTGACTGAGGTATTGTTGGCCTGTAGTGCCCTAGAGACAAGAAATGATAAGTGTCTCCCAGAGTACAGGACAGTACAGCACAGAGAGGAATTTTCCGTTCTGAAATGTGCATTTCAGAAACACTGAATGTTGAAAACTTGTTCTGTGAGGGATACATTTTTTTTTTTCTTCTGGAGAAAACATGAAGGCATGGGAGAAGTTTGGAGATTGGTACATGGACCAAGGAGTGCATTTATTTTTTTGTTCAGACAGTGGAATTATTAGAATGATCCAGTAGTGAAATATCTGCCTTGATATTGTTGCAGATACAGTGTGTTACTCATGGAGCATGATCTCAATCTCTCCTCCTTAGATAAGATGATATATGTGAAAATTATTTAACTTATAAATCTGCATGTTGTTATTATACAGCAGTATGCTAACTTTATTAATTCATTCCATGTCTGGCCAGCATCTGCTCTGTGGGAACCTTTGAGGTAGATGTTGGTGCCTAGACAAGAGAGGATAATACTCTTGAAGTTTTACTTCTTTATTGTAGCTTGAGAGAGGATTAGCTTTATGTACAACTAGTATCTCACTGCTGAGTCCATTCTTGTGACTTATTAAACCCCGCCAAGTCATTTGCAAACATCATTTCCACTTCAAGTATTTCTGTTTTTGTATTCATACACTTGAGTATTTGAACCTGAGTATATCATCTTAACCCTGATTTTACAATAAGTTTCCCAGAGGGCTGTAAAAATACACTGTTGCTCAGCTCCACCTCAGATCAACTGAATCTGAATCTCTGGGATGGGGAGCTTGGGTGCCAGTAGATTATCAAGATCCCCAGGTGATACTAATGTGTAACCAGCATCAAGAAATGCTATATAGCCTGTTGTGAAGGTTTTGAGTCTTAATTCTGTTTTAGGTTATATTAGCTGTCCCTCCCAGCTTTAAAGACATGTCTTTTTATCTTCATATCACATTAAGATCATTAAAACAGGGGCAGTGCAGACAAGACAAAATACAGAGGCCCTGTAGCTGATGACTACAGTGCTTCATGATCACCTTTTTTTTTTTTTTTTAGTAATTATTCAGCCACTTAAGAATCCAGTGCAATATGTAATTTTCCCCACGTATTTTAACATTATCCACAAGGAAACTATTAAATGCTTTGGGAGGATGGAGAAACATCTGACCTGCATCATTTCCCTGATCTTAAATTAGTACTAGTCTGTAAAAAGTAAATCACTTGATTTGATATTCCTTGTTCTTTTTTTTTTTTTTTTTTTTTTTTTTTTCAACGTTTATTTATCTCTGGGACAGAGAGAGACAGAGCATGAACGGGGGAGGGGCAGAGAGAGAGGGAGACACAGAATCGGAAACAGGCTCCAGGCTCTGAGCCATCAGCCCAGAGCCCGACGCGGGGCTCGAACTCCCGGACCGCGAGATCGTGACCTGGCTGAAGTCGGACGCTTAACCGACTGCGCCACCCAGGCGCCCCATGATATTCCTTGTTCTTAATGAACATACTGATTTTTAGTGATCACCACTTATCATTTCATAATTCAAGCACTTTTTGTTTTCCTTAGACCAGTGTCAAGCATTTTGGTCAGTAATTTCTGAATTGTCTCTTTTTTTCTGTTTCAGAAGTTGGAGCGTTTTCACGTCTCCAGGCACATGACCTTTTCTATTTATTTCTCAAAGAATTTGGATCATGGGTGCCTCGGTGGCTCAGTCAATTAAACATCTGACTTCAGCTCAGGTCATGAACTTGCAGTTCATGGGTTCAAGCCCTACATCAGGCTCTGTGCTGACAGCTCAAAGCCTGGAGCCTGCTTTGCACTCTGTGTCTTGCTCGCTCTCTGCCCCTTCCCCGCTCATGCTCTGGGTCTCTTTCCCTTTCTCTCAAAAGTAAACATTAAGAAAAAAAAACTTAAAAAAAAAAAAAAAGAATCTGGATCAGTTTGTGGTAAAGTTTAGAACATTTTACTTGAGCCTTGGTGGCTTGACATCCCTAATTAACATTTTGAAGTGCTTCAAATAGTGAAAATTTCTTTTCCCATTTTGTTTACCTTAGTATTTTGCTTAAGAAACTGTTCTTTTTCCAGAAAGTTAAGATAAATTTCAGCTTAGATCATGCATGAAGAAACTTGTTTTAAGTTGGAAGAGTCCACATTAATGTGGTTTATACTCTATAAAATAACTAAAACTAGGGGCGCCTGGGTGGCTCAGTTGGTTAAGCATCGGACTTCGGCTCAGGTCATGATCTCACAGTTCGTGAGTCTGAGTCCCACATCTGTGCTGTCAACACAGAGCTTGCTTTGGATCCTCTGTCTCTCTCTCTCTACTCCACCCATGCTCTCACTCTCTCAAAAGTAAACATGAAAACAAAAATAGACTAAAGCAAGGCTCTATTAAAAGTTGTCACTTAAATATTCTTCAATGAACCTGATTATTTTCTTTACACTTTTTCACTTATTCATGTGGAAATCACCACAGGACCTTAGAGACTGAGTTGGCTGTGTGGTTTTAGTTTCTTTCTCACTCCCTATATGCTTGGATGGTCTGGGGTAGGGCAGGGCATAATTACAGCTTCCGTCTTTGTGAGTCTTAACTGGCCTCTCCCCCATCATTCTCACGTCTACAGTTCTCATTGACTCAGCAACTCCATGTTCAGCTCTCCACATCCCTACTCCCCTCACAATCTCAGAGCTTCTGGAAGTGAGAAATACCCCTCAACAAAAAGTCAGCAACAACATCTGATGAATAAGAGAGCTCAAAGATAAAATGAAGTGGTATCAGTATATTTTCTGAAACTTCTAGACTTGGTTAATTTTCTGATTTACATTTAATCTCTATAAAAAATAATTTTCTTTCATAATGGATGTAAGTTTTGAGCTGTGTAGTTACATTCTATCAGAATAGTAAAAAAATTAGAAAAATATGCCTTTTTATTTTATTTAAATACAGGGAATATGTATTTTTGTTGGTACTTGGTTTTCAGTGTTTCCTTCTTTGTTTCTTTCAGTAAATATCCCTGATGCAGCTTTTATTCAGGCAGCCCGCAGGAAACGTGAATTGGCCAGGACCCAAGATGACTATATTTCTTTGGATGTAAAACATACCTCTATCATCACTGGGATGAAGAAAAACAGTGATGAAGATCCTGAGAGTGAGCCTGATGACCATGAAAAGAGAATACCGTTTACCCCAAAGCCTCAAACACTTAGACAAAGGATGGCTGATGAAACAAGTACATACTTAATTTATTTACAATATGTGAACATTAAGGGATTTTTCGCTGGAATATACTATCATGATCAAATCTCCATAAAAACTTAATGTAATGTCTCATATTTTAAAAGTTGTTAGAAGTTGGTTTTTATTTAATACCAATTTGGTCAATGACATCATAGTCTATAAAAGATAAATCTATTAAAATACTATTACCAAACATAACGTGTAATAATATTTAATATTGTCTGACCTCCACTTGATCTTTTTTGACAGATTAAAGAATTGTGCAGTCTTATTTTTGACATTGAAAACTTTCATTATAACCTTTGTAAAGATTTTTTTTTTTTTAACATGGAAGCATATACAGAGATTTTAGGCTTCATTTATTAAAATCTCCCCTGCTCTAATAAAAAATTTCCTCACCCAATAGTCTTTGGGTCTCGAAGGACTATTCTCACATTTCTCATTTATAAACAATAATATGTTTTACCAAAATTTTTGTCACTTCAAATAATATTTTTTCAGAATGAGACTTTTGGTTCTTTATAACCCAGAAATTATTTTTCAATATTTAGATTCTCAGGTAGAATTTATAATCTCTGGGAGCACCTGGGTGGCTCAGTAGGTTAAACATCTGATTCTTGATTTCCACTCAGGTCATGATCTCATGGTTCATGAGATCGAGCGCAGAGCCTGCTTGGGATTCTCTGCTTCTCTTTCTGCCCCTCCCCTGCTCGTGTGTGGGCTCTTGCTGTTTCTCAAGATAAATAAGCATTTAAAAAAAAGAATTTATAATCTCTGTTAAGGAATACCAAATGTTTCATTTTTTTTCAAGTTTTTTTCTCCATATGTGAAACTATGGAAGTGTTTTTAGTGGGACAGTTTGGTGAAGAGTACAGATTCCCAGATTCAGGTCTCCACTTCAGCACATTCCTCAGACAAGTTATTATTAAATTCCTGATAGGAGTGTCCTCATTATAAAATAAGGATGATAATAGTGCTTTCTTCCCTGAATTGTGAAGGATAAGTTAACATATGTAAAGCTGCTAAGCCAGCAGCACATTATAAGCCCCCCAAAAATGTTAGCTGATGCTATTAGAAGAGATAAATACCATTCATGATTTTTTTTTTTTTTTTCCCCTAGCACCTAGAAATGAAGAAACAAGTGAAGAAAGTCAGGAAGATGAAACTCAGGATATTTGGGAACGGCAGCAGATGAGGAAAGCAGTTAAAATCACAGAGGTAATAATTTTTTTATACCATGTGTATTAATTTTCTGTGGCTGCTATAACAAATTATCACAAATTTGATGGCTTAAAATAGACATTGATTTTCTCACAGTTGTGGGGGCTAGAAATCTGAAAGCAAGGTGTTAGCGGGACTGTGCACCCTTTGAAGACCTAGGGGCAAGAATCTTCTCTTGTCTTTCAAATTCTGGTCACTCTAGGTGTTCCTTGCTTTGTGACTGCATAACCCCTTGCTGTCTCCTTCACATGGCCTTCTTCTTTGTGCTTCTATGTGTCTTTTACAAGAACACTTAACATTGGATTTAGGGCCCACTTAGATAATGTAGGATGTTCCCATCTTGAGATACTTTGTTTAATTACAAACACAGAGACTCTTTTTCCAAATACGTCATATTCACAGGTTCTAGGGGTTAGGACATAGACCTATCTTTCAGTCACTGTTCAACTCACTACACCTTATATACCATATTCTTTTCCCACTAGATTATAAACACCTTCCACATATTATTAGGCCACTTAAGGGGACCATGTTTTTTTTATCTTTAGTTTTATGGTGACTGCAACATACGGTAGGTGTGTAAATGTAAAGTTTAAACAAATATGTTTAGAGCAAAACTAATAAAAAAAAATAATTGTTCTTGAGCTCGAAAGTCCTGGATTTGGGTACTGGCTACACCACTGAAATATATGCTCCATGAGGTCGACAATTATGAACTATTCAGTGTTTTATCCTTCTGTGCCTAATGTGGTGAGTGGTCAATAAATATTTGTGAAACTTTGAGCAAATTATTTAATTTTCTTTTTTTAGTGTTTATTTTTGAGAAAGAGACAGAGTGTGAGCGGGGAGGAGCAGAGAGAAAGGGAGACACAGAATCTGAAGCAGGCTCCAGGTTCTGAGCTGTCAGCACAGAGCTCAATGCAGGGCTTGAACCCAGGAGCCATGAGATCATGACCTGAGCCGAAGTCAGATGCCTAATGGACTGAGCTACCGGTCCATTACTGAGCTACTTTGGCTCCCCAAAGTTTCTAAATCTGTTTTTTCATCAATAAAATGGGAAGATAATGTTACCTACATGAGTAGGTAGCTGTAAGTCTCAAAATCATAATGATTTAAAATAAAGTGCTGATACATTACATAAATATAAAGTTATTATTTTTTATCTGTTTAACAGTAATGCTTTGAGGGGCACCTGAGTGGCTCAGTTGGTTAAGTGTCCGACTTTTGATTTCAGCCCCAGTCATGGTCTCATAGTCATGAGATCTCATGTTGGGTTTCGCACTGGACATGGAGCCTGCTTAAGAATTTCTCCCTCTGCCCCTCCCCTGCTTGCACACACACAAGAAACAAAGCAAAAAACAGTCCTTTGAAAGATTATTTGCTTTTCTAAATAAAGTATTGTTAAGATCTCCGTGTTATTAAAACTAAGAAGCTAAGAAAAGGTAAGTCTTTGTTGTAACAATATTTAGAAATCTCTGACCAGAGAAATGATTTAGAGGGCTATTTTTATAACTATAATAGATTTAGGTTCCCCCTCCCCTTTTTAGTAAAATCAGTGTAGCAACAGCATGAAAAAAAAATACTTGGAGAAAAAAACATGTCACAGTCCTTACTCTGCTCAGGTTTGCATAATTCCTTTTTAAGTATTTGTTTAATTATAGGCATAGTGTATATCAGAAATTCCCAGACTTCCCATTCATGGAACCCACAGTGTCTTTAACTTTATTCTGATGCCCTTAGGCCAAAAGAAGTACTAAAGCAATTCCATTTATTGAGTACTTAGGGTGATAGAATTTAATACTATTTATGTCCTAATAACTCAGTAGTCTTTGGAAAAAATAACACTGATAAATTGAAGAAAAAAAATCTTTTAATTTCATTTTTAAATAACCACACTTACTAATGAAATGTGTGCATCTCTTGGGCACTGCATGACACCTCAAGATTAGACACTGCCATTCTCCTTTCTAAATTAATTTTCAGTAGGTACTTACTTTTTATTACATCCACCAAAAACCCACTTTTGCTAATAAGACTTCATCAAAGGACTGTAGCACAATCTAATGTTGGAGCTATGAACTAGTTAAAACTAGTAGTTCAATAAATGATGAATATGTATTCCCTGAAAATATTTAAAATATTTATATTTAAAATGTATATTTAAGGGCACCTGGGTGGCTCAGTTGGTTAAGCATCCGACTTCAGCTCAGGTCATGATCTCGCAGTTCGTGGGTTCAAGCCCCGTGTCAGGCTCTGTGCTGACAGCTCAGAGCCTGGAGCCTGCTTTGGATTCTGTGTCTCCTTCTCTCTCTCTTCCTCCCCTGCTCATGCTCTGTCTCTCTCTCTCTCTCTCTTTCTCAAAAATAAAGATTAAAAAAAAATTTTTTTTAATAAATAAATAGAATGTATATTTAAAATATTTCATAGCATCCCTTTGAGTTCACGTGGATGCCTTGGCATGTAGTTTGGGAACCACAATAGCATACAATTTCAAATTCTGGTTTGTTTGCTTGACATGTTATAAATGTTTTCCCCTGTTTCTATTACATAGTTATAACTAATTTTAAAATTGCATAATATGGGGAGCATCCAGGTGGCTCATTTGGTCGAGGGTCTAACTCTTGATTTCGGCTCAGGTCGTGATCCCGGGGTCATCGCATTGAGCCCCACGTCAGGCTCCTCACTGAGCATGGAACCTGCTTAAGATTCCCTCTGTCTCTCCCTCTGCCCCTCTCCCCACTTGTGCACTCTCTCTTTCTCTCTCTAAAATAAATAATAACCAAAAAGCAAGCTTTTGTGAAAAGTAAGATTTTGTAATTTGCCTCTTGCATGCATATTTAAAGTTCCATATTTTAAAACTGTGAGAATTATAAAAACGTTTTATTGTAACTATGAAAAATGTCAAAGGCATGGAATTTTGAGCTGGTGAGACATTGGATACCCAGTCTTCTCTCATGCTGTTGATATTTGTAAGATTAACGAGTTTTTTAAAACAATACAAATTTTCATAATTTTAGGGACGAGACCTAGATCTTTCCTACAACAGTGAATCTCAGACAATGAAGAAGTTTGATACTTCCACTTCATTTCCACCAGTAAATTTAGAAATTATAAAGAAGCAATTAAATACTAGGTAAGTAGTATTGATTTTAAAATAATTTGTCCCAGACATTTAATAGTGAAAAAAGCACTATGTTCTTTTTAATTATTAAGTACAAACACTAATATTAAACATATTTGTAGGAAAAAATAGCATCACCTGTGTTACCCCACTAGTACAACTGATTTCCTTTCTATATAGGTCATTTTAATTTTTATAATAGATACATACCACATGGTTAAATTCATAAGTATTAAATTCTTGTTTTAATATTTTTGTAAGCTTGTATCTGCATTGTTAAATAACCTTTAATTTTTAAAAATAATAAGTTGGGAGTGATGGCAAGATGCCATAGTAGGAAACTCCATACCTCATTTCTTCCTAGAATACCAACTTAGCAATATACAGTCCAAAAAGCCTTTATGAGAACTCCAGAAACCAGTTAGAAAGTAGCACTACCCCAAGCAAGCTCAAAGCCAAGAGCCACATTGTAATGGGTAGAAAAGCCATTTCATTTCAGTGGCATCAGCCACTCTTGCAAGCCCACACTACTTGTGAGAGAACAAAAAAGCCCAGCTCACAGCTTCTCCATTGAGAGGGAAAAAAGAGTGAAACATACATCTAATGTTTGGGCTTTTGGAGGAACTGCCTGAGGGACTGTTTCCTGCCTTGGCTATGTCAGCATCCTGAATGTCATACCTTGGATATCTGGGGGCCACAGAGAACAAAAGAGAGCTCAGTTGCTGCACACCCAGAAAGCCTAGAGGACTTCAGACAAACACCAAAGGGAGCAAGAGACTGCAAACACCTAAAAAACCCACAAATTCATATAGGGAAGTTTCATATAGAAACCCAGAGGAGATGTATTCCTTGTAAAAGATTTGAGAAGACCTCTCCCTGCCCTCCAAATCTCTAGCCAGGCTGATTGGTGATGTTCTTCCACTATATGAAGCTATTTCCCTTAAGTGCATTTTCAAATGTACAAGACAACAACAAAAAATAACAAGAGACGGAGAAATCGGGAAACGTGGCACAACCAAAGGAGCAAAATAAATCTCTAGAACCAATTCTAAAGAAACAGAGATCTATGAATTACTTGACAAACAATTCAGAATAATCTACTTCTAGAAGCTGAATGTGCTATAAGAGAACACACACAACAATATCAGGGAAACAATACATGAACAAGGTGAGAATATCAACAAAACAAAACTATTAAAAAAAATTCTGTAGCCAAACAATACAGTAAGTGAATTGAAAAATTCACTAGAGGGGGTCAACAACCTACTTGATCCAGCAGAAGAAAGAAGCAGTAAAGGCCATTGGTTTGAAATTACAAGTCAGAGGAACAGAAAGAAAAAAGAATGAAGAAGAGTGAAGAAAACATAAGATACTTACAGGACACATCAAGCAGAACAATGTACACATTATGGAAGTCCACATAGGAGAAGAGAGTGGAGCAGGAACTTGTCTGAAGATCTAATGGCCAAAAACTTACCAATCTGAGAAAGGAAGTAGACATCCAGGTTCAAGCTCAAAAGATTAGAAGGATAAACCAGAGAAGCTCACACTGAGACCATCAAATTTTCAAAGGCAGAAAAAAATTTGAAAGCAGCGAGACAAAAGCACCTTTTCACGTAATAGGGATCCCCCTAAGATTATCAGTAGATTTCTCAACAGAAGCTTGATAAGCTGGAAGGACTGGGATGATGTGTACAAAGTGCTGAAAGAAACTCCCAGCCAAGATAATTATAACCAGTAAAAATGTCCTTCAACAATGAAGGAAAAATAAAGACCTCAGATAAATAAAAACCAAGAGAGTCCATCACCATTAGAATTGCCTTACAAAAAATTGTTATTACAAGTCCTTCAAGGACAGCCTGGGTGGCTCATTCAGTTAAACGCTGACTTCAGCTCAGGTCATGAACTTGCAGTTCATGGGTTCAAGCCCCACGCCAGGCTCTGTGCTGACGACTCAGAGCCTGGACCCTGCTTCGGATTCTGTATCTTCCTCTCTCTCTGCCCCTCCCCTGCTTGCTCGCTCTCTCATTCTCTCTCATTCTCTCTCTTTCTCAAAAATAAACATTGGCACAAAAACAGACACTCAGATCAACAGAACAGAGAACCCAGAAATAGACCCACAAGTATATGGCCAACTAATCTTTGACAAAGCAGGAAGGAATATCCAATGGAATAAAGGCAGTCTCTTCAGCAAATGGTGCCAGGAAAACTGGACAGCGACATGCAGAAAAAAGAACCTGGGCCACTTTCTTACACCACACACAAAAAATAAACTCAAAATGGATGAAAGACCTCAATGTAAGACAGAAAGCCCAAAATCCTCGAGGAGAAAGCAGCCAAAAACCTCTTTGACCTTGGCCACAGCAACTTCTTACTCAACACGTCTCCAGAGGTAAGGGAAACAAAAGCAAAAATGAACTGTTGGGACCTCATCAAAATAAAAAGCTTCTGCACTGCGAAGGAAACACTCAGCAGAACTAAAAGGCAACTGATGGAGTGGGAGAAGATATTTGTAAATGACATATCAGGTAAAGGGTTAGTATCCAAAATCTATAAAGAACTCAAACTCAACACCAAAAACAAATAATCCGGTGAAGAAATGGGCAAAAGACATGAATAGACACTTCTCCAAAGAAGACATCCAGGTGGCCAACCGACACATGAAAAAATGCTCAACATCACTCATCATCAGGGAAATACAAATCAAAACCACAATGAGATACCGCCTCACACCTGTCAGAATGGCTAACATTAACGATTCAGACAGCAACAGATGTTGGCGAGGATGCGGGGAGAGAGAGGATCTCTTTTGCGCTGCTGGTGGGAATGCAAACTGGTGCAGCCACTCTGGAAAACAGTATGGAGCATCCTCAAAAAATTAAAATTATAACTACCCTACAACCCAGCAATTGCACTACTAGGTTTTTATCCAAGAGATACAGGTATGCAGTTTTGAAGGGGCACATGCACCCCAGTGTTTATAGCAGCAGTATCAACAATAACCAATGGAAAGAGCCCTAATGTCCATCGATGGATGAATGGATAAAGAAGATGTGGTGTATGTATATACAATGGAGAATTACTCAGCAATCAAAAAGAATGAAATCTTGCCATTTGCAACTACATGGATGGAACTGGAGGATATTATGCTAAGTGAAATTAGAGAAAGACGAATATCATGACTTCACTCATATGAGGACTTTAAGAGACAAAACAGATGAACATAAGGGAAGGGAAACAAAAATAATATAAAAACGGCAAAACCTAAGAGACTCTTAAATATGGAGAACAAACAGAGGGTTACTGGCAGGGTTGTGGGAGGGGGGATGGGCTAAGTGAGTAAGGGGCACTAAGGAATCTACTCCTGAAATCATTGTTGCACTATATGCTAACTACCTTGGATGTAAATTAAAAAAAAAAAAAAAAAAAAGTTGAACAAGAATTAAATAACAGAAAGCTTATATTTGAGTTCTATGTCTTTGACTCAATAAGTAATCTTAAACAGATCATTTTTCCTTTTTATGTTTTAGTTTCTGTTAAAAGAAGGATATAATCCGTATATGACTTAGGTCATAGATGGGATCATGATGTGAAATCGTTTATTACAACCATAAGAGACTCTTAAATATAGAGAACAAACTGAGGGTTGATAGGGGGGAGGCAGAAAGGTTGATGGGAGGGGAGAGGGGAAAATGGGTGATGAGCATTGAGGAGGGCACTGGGATGAGCACTGGGTGTTGTATGTAAGCAGTGAGTCATGGGCATCTACCCCCAAAACCAAGAGCACACTGTATACAGTGTATATTAGCCAACTTGACAATAAATTACATTAAAAATATAATAAAGTAATAATAAATAAAAGACAAATATTAGAATTTTTTTTAAAAAAGAGAGTCCTTCAAGATGTGACTAAAAGGGCTGCCATTGGACATGTCCCTCGGCGCAACTTGAACACTTGAACCCAGCCATGGGTCACTGCTAGAGCAGTGAGAATAAGGACTGAGATAAAGATCAAGAGGAGCAGTTGCTACTGCTTGACCCTAGAAGCCCCCCTACCAAAGCCTTCAATGGAGCTGAGCCCAACTACCAGCCTGCCTTCCACTCACATAGATGAGCAGGCCCTGCTCTCCCCATGCTTGCTAAGGGAGCCAGCAATATCATTGACGTGTCTGCTACAGACTCCCAGGGCATGAAGCAGCACAAGTACACGGGCCAGCCAAGGGAGTACCGCACCCACTTGGCTGTGCTGAGCAGCCTAACCCACTGGAAGAAGCTGCTGCCGCTGCCATGTCTTACCATCCAGTCCCAAGTGCTGGCCAGCAAGCCCATCTCCTTTTCTGACTTGCAGCGGGTCTCCAGGATAGCTGCTTATGCCTACAGTGCACTTGCTCAAATCCAAGCAGATGCGAAAGAGGAGCTGATTGTATAGTTTGGGATCCCATGAAGAGGGAGATTCTTGGACTGCTCTTTTTTCACCTGTCTCTACCCTGCTTCACTGTAGTTCAAGTAGTACCTAACTTCTCTACCCTAGTTTCACTGTAGTTCAAATAGTACCCTAATCTGGTAGTAATCACAGAGAAGAGTATGGAGGAGGAGAAGAGTGAGGCTAGAAGTCTGAGCAAGTGAGGATGGGTCAAGAGAGGGTAAAACCATTTGGGACTGGCATTCAAAGCCCTGGCTAGGGATGGGTGGGGGTTAAAAGGTTAGGACTTAGCCTTCACTGTCACTGGGAAGGTAGAGGTACCACTGTCAAGTGATCCCTAGGGGGACTATGGGAGCCCCTTTCTACCCTTTCTCTTGGCCTCACTCCTGTCCCCCTCTCCATGACTTAGTATTCACATGCACCTCACTAGGGTTTGTGGCCAGGGTCTGGACAAGCTTGAATGTGAATTAAGTTTGTATTTCTAGCACCTTGGGTTTTTACATGTTTGGGATTCTGGTTTGGTTTATCACCCTGAATAAAGGAAGTATACTTAAAAAAAAAATAAAAATAAAAAAAAGTCCTTCGAGTTCAAATGGAAGGAGGCCAGCCAGTAGCATATGAAGCATATGAAAATCTAAGGCTGTCTGGGGTGCCTCACTAGCTTAGTCAGTAGGCGAGCATGCAACTCTTGATTTCAGGGTTGGGAGTTCAAGTCCCATGTTTGGTGTAGAGTTTACTTAAAGAAAATAATAATTTGACACAGCTTTGGTTTAAAATACATACATATAAAGCTGGTAAAGATTAATTATGTAGACAAATAGAGAATCATGTAGTATTCTAAGGGTGATGTAAAAATCAGTTCAGGTATAAAATTTAAAAGATAAACACAAAAAACTATAACATTGTTAATGAATAACAATTTTTTAAATGTGATTTGGGACATCAGTAACAAGTGGAGGAAATAAGGAATAAGAATTTTTGTATGTGATTGAAGTTGTTATCAGCTTAAAATAGATTATTAGAACTATAAGATGTTTTTTGTAATCCCCATGGTGTGTGCACACACACACAAATGTATAGAAGCACAAAAGAAAATGAGAAAAGACTGAGGGCATGTCACTACAAATTCAAAACACTAAAGTAGCAAGAGAGGAAAAGGCACAAAATAACTACAAGCTAGAGAACAATTTACAGGGGCACCTGGGTGCCTCATTGAGCATCTGAATCTTGATTTTGGCTCAGGTCATAATCTTACAGGTTCATGAGATTGAGCGTCACATTAGGCTCAGCACCAACAGCAGGGAGCTTGCTTGGGATTCTCTCTCTCCCTCTCTCTGCCCCTCCCCCAGTAGTGTGCATGGGTGCTTTCGCTCTCAAAATAAACTTTAAAAAAAAAAAAAGCAGTTTACAAAATGGCAATAGCAGGTCCTTCTGTATTAATAGTACTTTACAGTCAAAAAGCAGAATGGCTGAATGGATTAAAAAAATCAAAATCCAATTATATTCTGTCTGTAAGAGACTGACATAGATTTAAGAATACATAGAGACTGAGATTGAAAGGATTGAGAAATATATCACATGCAAATAGTACACTAAAGAACAGTAGTGACATAAAAACTATTTGAGAGAGAGATAGAGTGCAGGAGGGGGAGGGGCAGAGAGAGGGAGACACAGAATTTGAAGCAGGCTCCAGGCTCTGAGCTGTCAGCACAGAGCCCAACGTGGGGCTTGAACTCACAAACCGTGAGATCATGACCTGAGCCAAAGTTGGATGCTCAACTGTCTGAGCTACCCAGGCTCCCCGTTAAAAACTATTTTAAAAGACAGAATGACATAGGATATAAAGGGATCAGTTTATCAGGAATTATAGTAAACAGTTATATATGCCTCTAACATTACAGCACCTGTGTAAAGCAAATACTGACAGAGCTGAAGAGAGAAATAGTAATACAGTAATAATATTAGATTTCAGTATCCCACTTTCTATAATGGATAGAAAATCCAGGCAGAAAATCGATGAGGAAACTGTGATCTTGAACAAAATGGACCTAACCAGACATACAGAACATTTCTACCCAACAGCAGCAGAATATACATTCTTTTCAAGCACACATGGAATACTCTTCAAGGTAGATCTAATGTGAGGTAACAGACAAGTCTTAACAAGTTTAATATTGAAGTCTTTCCAAGTACCTTTCCCAAACACAATGGAATGAAACTGTAAGTCAGGAAGAAAAGCAAAAATTCATAAATATGTAGAAATTAAGCCACATTTGAACAGCTAGTGGATCAAAGAAGAAATCAAATTAGAAATTTTAAAATCTCTTGAGAAAAATGAAAGCAAATGCTCAATATACCAAAACAGGGAACACAGCTAAAGCATTACTGAGAGGGAAATTTATAGCAATAAACACTTATATTAGAAAGAAAGAAAGATCTCAAATCAACAACCTAACTTTACACCTCAGTGAACTAGAAAAAGAACTAAGTGCAAAATTAACAGAAGGAAGGAAATGATAAAGATCAAGGCAGAGGTAACAGAAAATACACAACAAAAAAATCAACAAAGTTGGGTTTGTTATTTTGTGTGAAAGATTAGTAAAATTGACAAAAATTGACCTTTAGCTCTATACTAAGTAAAAAACGGAGTGGGCTCAAATCAAAAAATTAAAACATGTCACAGAAATTAAAAGGATCATGAGAGAGAGACTAATGTGGACAATTATATACCAACAAATTTGATAACCAAGAAGAAATTGTTAAACTTCTAGAGATGTACAACCTACCAAGACTGATTCATGAGGAAATTAAAAATCTAATCAAACCTATTACTGGTAAGGTGATTGAATCAAAACCTTACTAGCAAAAGCCCAGGATAACATGGTCTCACTGGAGAATTCTACCAAGCATTTAAAGATGAATTAACACTATTCCTTCTCAAACCCTTCCAGAAAACTGAAGAAGAGAGAACACTTCCAAACCCATTTTATGAGGTCAGTGTTACCTTAATCCCAAAGCCCAGACAAAAATATTAACAAGAAAATTATAGGCCACTAACCCTGATTAAAACTGATACAAAAGTCCTCAACAAAACACTAGCAAACCTAATTCAACAACATATTAAAGGGATTCTACATCATGACCAAGTGAGATCTACTTAATACAAGGATGATTGGTAGCAAAAATCAGTTCGTGTGATACACTACATTAACAGGATGAAGGACAGAAACCACATGATCATCTCAGTTGATGGCAGAAAAAGCACCTGACAAAATTCAATACCCTTTCATGATAAAAACAACCAAATAGGGATAGAAGGAAATTTTTGAACATGATAAAGTCCATATAGGAAGAGCCCACAGCTAACATAATCCATGGTGAAAAACCAAAAGCTTTTCCTGTAAGATTAGGAACAAGGCATGGACCCCTATTCTTGCCAGTTCTGTGCAACAAAGAATTAGAAGTCCTAGCCAGAGAATTCAGGCAAGTAAAAGAAATAAAGGGCAGCCAAATAAGAAAGGAAGAAGTAAAATTAACTCTATATAGATATGATCTTATATGTCATAAACTCTAAATAGACTCCACACACACACAACTCTGTTAGAACTAATTCAGCAAATTTGCAGGATACAAAATCAACACAAAAAGTTATGGTTCTATGGACTAACCATAAAAAATCCAAAGAGTGTGTTTAAAAAAAGTCATTTACAATAGCATCAGAAAGAATAAAATTCAGGAATAAACTTAATGAAGGAGGTAAAAGATTTGTACAATGAAAACTATAAAACATTGCTGGAAGAAATTGAAGAAGACATAAATAGACATTTCATGTTCATGGATTAGAAGACTTAATATTGTTAAAATACCCAGTTTTACCCAAAGCAGTCAACAGATACAGCACATTCCCTATCAAATTTTCAGTGGCAATTTTTGCAGAAATAGGAAAAAAAATTCTAAAATTCATATGGAATCTGGAAGGACCCAAGACTGTTTTGATTATTTAAACCAATAATCAAAACAGTCTTGAGAAAGAAAAGCATAGGCAATACAAGCAAAAATAAACTAGTGGGACTACATCAAACTAAAACTAAAGAGCCTCTGCTCAGCAAAGGAAGTAATGAACAGTGAAAAGGCACACTGTGGAGTAAGAAGAGTTGCAAACTATCTGATCCAAAGTATGGGAACTCGTACAACTCAGCAACAACAAAAATCCAACTGAAAAATAGACATTTCTTAAAGTAGACATATTAGTGGCCAAAAAACATATGAAAAAAAAAATGGTCATCACTAAACATCAGGAAATTATAAATCAAAGCCACAATGATTAGGATGGCCACTGTGAAAACGATAAGTGTTCTCATGGATGCAAAGGAAAGGGAACCCTTCCTTATACGCTATTGATGAGACTGTAAAATGGTGCCACAGCTGTGAAAAGCAGTATGGAGATTCCTCAAGAGATTAAAAATAGAAATACCATATGATCCAGCAATTCCACTTTTGTGTGTGTGTGTATGTGCACAAAATAAGACAGAAAACAATTTACAGGGGCGCCTGGGTGCCTCATTAGTTGAGCATCCAACTCTTAGTTTCAGCTCAGGTCATAATCTTATGGGTTCATGGGATTGAGCCCCGCGTAGGGCTCAGCACTAACAACGTGGAGCCTGCTTGGGATTCTCCCTCTCCTCTCTCTACCCCTCCCCTGTGCACAAGCATGTGCTTATCTCTCTGAGAATAAATAAACCTTTAAAAAAAAAAAAGAAAGAATATCTTTACATACAGTGGAGTATTATCAATCTTAAAAAAGGAAATCTCAGGGGCGCCTGGGTGGCGCAGTCGGTTAAGCGTCCGACTTCAGCCAGGTCACGATCTCGCTGTCTGTGAGTTCGAGCCCCGCATCGGGCTCTGGGCTGATGGCTCAGAGCCTGGAGCCTGTTTCCGATTCTGTGTCTCCCTCTCTCTCTGCCCCTCCCCCGTTCATGCTCTGTCTCTCTCTGTCCCAAAAATAAATAAACGTTGAAAAAAAAAAAATTTAAAAAAAAAAAAAAAAAAAAAAAAAGGAAATCTCAGTATATGCTACAACAAGAACCTTGAGGACTAAATGAAATAAGACATTCACAAAAGGTAAATACTACATTTACTCTATTTACATGATCTTTCTAAAATATCAAACTTTTAGAAACTGAAAATAGAATGGTGGTTGCCATGGTTAGGAGGAGGAGAGGAAGGAGGAATTGTTGATCAGTGGGTATAAAGTTTCAGTTTTACAAGATGAAAAGTTGTAGAGTTCTGTTCACAACAGTGTGCATAAAGTTAATACTGTACTGCACACTTAAAAATAAGGTTAAGATTATAAATTTTGTTACATGTTTTTTGACTGCAGTAAAATAAGCATATTTTGTTAATATACTTGATTTATAATAATTTACTTAAATATTTCTCTGTTGGACATTCTGACTTCTAAGTTTTCTCTCATAAATGCTAAAGATAATGAATGTTCTTGTAAGTTATTTAATCTGTTACATTATTTCTTAAATGTCTGAGGAAAGGTGACCTGGGTAAAATGATGCATATTTTTATGGCTCTTGAAATAGATTGCCAGTCTGGACACATCTAACTTTTATTCTCCTATTAAAACTTATCTCTTAAGTGGAGAGTATTAATATAAATAGTATGTTTTGCTAAAGATAAGGCAAACCCATCATGATAGATTGTTTTGCCTTAAATATTTTTCTGTTTTACTACTCAGAATCTAGTGTGCTTCTTTAGATATTTGAAAGAATGAGTATGATAGGAAAAGTTTAAATAGTCTTATGTAACGTGATACAAAGAGAGAACTTGGTTCTCCTGACAAAGTTAGTATTCATAAAGAACGTTTTCGGGGCGCCTGGGTGGCTCAGTCGGTTGGGCGGCCGACTTCGGCTCAGGTCATGATCTCGCGGTCCGTGAGTTCGAGCCCCGCGTCGGGCTCTGTGCTGACAGCTCAGAACCTGGAGCCTGTTTCGGATTCTGTGTCTCCCTCTCTCTGACCCTCCCCCATTCATGCTCTGTCTCTCTCTATCTCAAAAATAAATAAACATTAAAAAAAAAAAATTAAAAAAAAAAAACGTTTTCTTTGCCTTTTTTTTTTTTTTTAATACTTAGGAACTTTTCTTCTAATACTTGGTAATAGGTTCAAAATTTTCTTACCCTGTGTCTTTTATATAAATCAGCTTTAAAGTAGCTTCACTTCTCAATTATATTGCAGCTAAAATATATTGGTCATAGTTGTTCATTTATATGGTTTGACAAAGAAAAGGACATTCAATAGCATTGTATAGTGAAATAAACATAAAAGTCTTTAGATGATACCAGTTTTTAGATATTAGGCTACCTCTGTATTATAGTGAGTTGGCAAACTCCCCACCCACTCCCTGTTTTGTAAGTAAAGTTTTATTGGGACACAGCCATACTTGTGCATTTACATATTGTCTGTGGCTGCTTTAGCCACATCACAGAATTGAGTAGTTGCAACAGCAACCATATTTCCTATCTGGACCTTTACAGAAAAAGTTTGCCAACCTCTATTCTAGATGATTGGTTTTCAGTAGTGATGTTAAATGATGAAAATTGCCTTGAGTCAGTATTATTTTTGTAATAACTTCCCTATTTACTGTCCTTCTGATAGTCCTTCGTTAACTGAAAGAAAAGAGCTAGAATTACAGCTGTTGCATCTAGAATTGCATATAATTCAGGACTTAGCGGTTTTTGTTTTTTTGCCTTTTTTGGAATTGTGTTTGAGAGAGTTGTCTTGCATGCATTATAGGGAAAAAAGGTAGCAGATCACTAATAGAGAGTAGCATTTCATTTTATCTGGATAGGTTTTATTTTTAAATTTAGTGTATTTTATTTTTTCATTAACTGAGTTTATTTTAAGAAGAAAATACGTTTTTATTGTCTAGACAAAATCAAATGGTACAAAAGGATATACAGAGAAAAGGAAGTCACCTTCCCCAAAGAACCACTCCTCCCGGTTTCCTATGTTTCATTCCAGAAGTAGTCTGTATGTATGTCTATACAAGTACATATATACTTATATATTGCCCCATTTTTTATACAAAACTAAAGCACATTATATCCCCTGTTCTCTACCTTGCTTTTTTCATTTAATATGTATTTATGATCTTACTGCTATAACCAATAATATTCCACTTAAAGCAGTTTTTTAATGCTTTCTGTACATTATTGTCTTATTTCTTAACTGTCTGCATTCTTTACATAATGCAAGGAAAAACTTGGAAAGACGAATGCATTAGTCATTGTTCCAGGGAAACTTAGAAGACATTTTTGGTCTTTAAGAAAAAAAAAGATGACATTTGGTCTAAGCAAGTGTTTACTAATGATTTTTCATTATACACAGCAAGTTAGCTGAAGGAGTTGAATTTTTTTAAGAAAGTTCAAGTCTACATACTATGAATTTGTTACTTCATTTGTAGTTAATTCTCAAATTGTAATGTACTCACAGTGTCGAATATTAGTGGAAAACACATTCCAGATATTTTTAAAGAAATAGTGTTTCTTATTCCTCTACTGGCAAATATACAGAGAGATAACTGACTTCTAAAAAATAAGCAGACATTGAATTATATTTGACATTTGTTTCTTACTACGTTAGTTGGTACATGTGATACTAATAAGAGTTAAAAAAAAAAAAAAAGTAGGCTGTTGGGTAACGGGCACTAAGGAATCTACTCCTGAAATCATTGTTGCACTATATGCTAACTAATTTGGATGTAAATATTTAAAAATAAAAAAATAAAATAAAAGTAGGCTGTGTTATCAATAAAGCAGTGTATGGGGGACTACAGCAGAAACAGGAAATATGCGTGAAAGAACATCAAATTCTAATGACAGATAAAACCCATCGAGTCATAAAACATTAAATTATACCAAATCATAACATGTTCAAATGGTTTTAATACCAGCTTATTCAGTAATACCCATATTCGAAGAAAGACCACAAACTGATTTAACAGTAACTCCACATGGATTCCCGTATTTCAAATATAAGACCTTGGATTGTCTAGCACCTCACCTAGTTTACAAATTCTGATCAATCCACACTTACTAACTTTCACTGTAAAATTATCCTCTGATTAGCTGAAGCACCTGAAACCTGTAAGTGTCCTTTCCTCCCTTTTCCTTTGAGACCTTTTTCATTGTGGTGTCCTTTGCTCAGCAAGTCTCATAAACACAGGTTTATAGGCTTGTCCGTTTCCTTGGTGGGCTCTGTAAGATAGCTTTAAAAAAATTTTCATTAGATTGATAGTTATCGTGGTAGAAATCAAAGTTGGAGAAACAAGGCAGTTTTCATTTATTTTTATTTTGTTTATTTAGATTAACACTGCTACAGGATACTCACCGCTCACACCTGAGGGAATATGAAAAATACATACAAGATGTCAAGAGTTCGAAGAGTACCATCCAGAAACTAGAGAATTCATCAAATCAAGCTCTAAATTTTAAATTCTATAAAAGCATGAAAATTTATGTGGAAAATTTAATTGACTGTCTTAATGAAAAGGTACATGGTCATAAATACAATATTTCCTTTTTATAAAGAAATCCCCTTACCATGAGATTTTTTTTTGAAAGTCTAAAATCCCACAACTAATTTCCTTCAGGGTTTTCCTACACATTTTTGACATGCTGTGATATTAAGTATCCCCTTAATATTGGACAGCTGGGGGTTTTTTTGCAATTATTTTGGTATTCTAAATAACAAAGTTTTGTATATAAATTTTTGTGTTAAAATTCCATTTGTTTAAAAAAATTCCTAGAAAGTGAATTATTAAGTCAAAGTTTCTAAATATCTTTTAAGGCCTATGAAACATTGCTAAATTATTTGAATACCAGAAAGATTGCATCAGTTTTACTTTTACTTCATTTAAAAAATGATTTTTGCAGGGGTACCTGGGTGGCTCAGTCAGTTAAGTATCCGACTTTGGCTCAGGTAATGGTTTCATGGTTCATGAGTTGGAACCCCACATTGGGCTCTCTGCTGTCAGCACAGAGCCTGCTTAGGATCTTCTGTCTGTCTGTCTGTCTCTCTCTCTCTCTCTCTCTCTGCCCTCCCCCCCTCCACTTATACTCTCAAAAATAACATTAAAAATTTTTTTTAATAAATAATGTTTTTTGCTTGTACATACTTATTTTGATCTCAAACAAAACCTTTGTTTTATTAACACATGCAGTCTCTTTTTGTGAGTTGTCTTTGCCTTGTTATCTTTTTTCATATTGGCAATTTTTCTTTTTTTTCCCCTTTTTTTTCCTTATATGGTGAAAATTCTTTACTGCTTAAAATTTTTGATGCCACTTGATAATAGGTAAACTTTCCAGTTTGTCTTTTGATTTCGTTTGCAGTGTTTTTTTTGACATCCTGATCATTTGACATTTTTGTGTTAATCAGATTTATGAATCATTCTTTCCCTTTATAAGTCTGCTTTTGTTTTATACATACTAAGTCCTTACATTTGGGTCTTGAGTTGACTTTTTTTTTTAAGTAGACAAACCATTTAAAAAATACACTCTACTTTCTTCATTGCTTTTTATTTACATTTAAAATATTACCAAATAATTGGATTTTTTTCTCTCCAGTTGTTTCAAGTTGACTACCTTTTACTGTCACTTGGTAGTTACTTTCTGAAGTATTTATTGCAATACAACTTTATTCATTGATCCTTGAAGAATTAAAGTTTCATTGGCCTACACATTGATGTACCCAGGGCAGCTGCTATGGGAACATCATTGGAATGGGGAGAATTGTTGCTCAAGAAATGTAAGAAACTAATCATTCATTTTTGCTTCATAGCTTTCTTACCTGTCTGATTAGGTCTCTTCCATTCTCCCCTTTTTTCAGATTTAACAGTTTCCTCAAGTGCTCTCCTACAGTCTGCCCCCTCGGCTTATGAAAAATATCTGCACCCTTTATTTTCTCCTCCTAATATCTCAAATAAAAAAGAATCCTATTTGGGGGTGCCTGGGTGGCTCAGTTGAGCGTCCGACTCTTGATTTCAGCTCAGTCAATGATCTCACAGTTCGTGAGTTAAGGCCCCACATCAGGCTCCACACTGACCGTGCAGAGCCTACTTTGGATTCTCTCCCCACCCCACCCCCCACCCACCCCTCTCACTCACGCACGTATGCTTTCTCTCTCAAAATTTAAAAAAAAAGGGGCGCCTGGGTGGCGCAGTCGGTTAAGCGACCGACTTCAGCCAGGTCACGATCTCGCGGTCCGGGAGTTCGAGCCCCGCGTCAGGCTCTGGGCTGATGGCTCAGAGCCTGGAGCCTGTTTCCGATTCTGTGTCTCCCTCTCTCTCTGCCCCTCCCCCATTCATGCTCTGTCTCTCTCTGTCCCAAAAATAAATAAACATTGAAAAAAAAAAAAAATTTTAAAAAAAAATTAAAAAAAAAAAAAATCCTATTTCTTATCTATTCACTCCTATCCATGTTCCAGACTCGAACCCATTTGCTTTCATTTTTTATGATATTTATAGCTGTTTCAGTGCAGTAAGTTGATTATCAATATTAAAGTATTGGCAGCCAGGTCTCTATCTCACAATCTTTTTTTAATTAAAATGTGGTAGTATTGGAAATGTTTCTTTTATATGAGTATTGAGCACATACATATGCTTATCTGAGTATTACTTTCTATAATTATTGATGACCTACAAAATGTTATTTATATGTGTATTTCAGATTATCAGCATCCAAGAAATAGAGTCATCCATGCATGCACTCCTTTTAAAACAAGCCATGACCTTTATGAAACGCAGGCAAGATGAATTAAAACATGAATCAACGTATTTACAACAATCATCACGTTAGTGTTTTTCATATTCAATATCATTTATGATTTATCAGCTAGAGAATAAAAATATTTTTATTTCTGTATTAAAAAATGCCTTTTTGTGTATTTTCCCACTAACCTTTCACCTATTTCTTTGCAAAAACCCCAAAATATTTAGAACTAGGGCTTCAAAATATCTTGAATTAAGCCTAAGACAAAAAAAAATAAAAATTACAACTTCTAATCATTTGGTATTTGAGACAGTATATGGCTATATAATGACTTTGTTGAGATGAGTTGACATAAGTCTGTAGGCTGTGTCAGAAATCTAACTTAAAGATTTCATGGCTTATCCACGGATTAGGTGTGGAGGTTAAAGACATTTTGGTGGGTTTTAGTAGAGAATCATCTGTAAGATCTCAAATAAGATTTGGATGCTGCCTTTTAGTTCTCACACTGGTTTTGTATTTTCAGAGATGCCTTCCTTTGATTAGGTTCTGTTGGGGAATAGTGAAGGAGATGAGATTGTAACCAAGTAGCTGATTAAAGCAAAATGACTTTCAAACACATGACTTGTAGTTAGTTATAAATTATGGTACATACCAAAGTAACAAATAATATGAAGAACTTACTGGTAATGCAAATATTTCTAGTAATTCAGGGATGAGAAAAAAAAAAAAAAACTGGTGAAAACACCTGAAAAAGAATACAAGAAAAAGAAACACGGTAGAATTTTATTACTGTTCTCAAGTGCTGAACTATATTCACCAGCCAGGGTATCTTAGGCTAGCCGGCTCAATGCCTATCAATATTGTGATAGGGAGTTAACATTATAATTTTGTTATATGATGAAGTATGCGATTTAAGCAAAGTAAGTGTGTTTATATACCTACATGTATATACACCCAAAATGCAACTTTTGTTTTCAGAATGTTTCATTTTATTTCTTCTAAGAATTTGCAGTATGAAATTAATTTTTTTTGTTAACAGGCAAAGCTGAGACATCAACAAATGGAAATTTGGCTGTAGGTGAAAAAACTCCATGGATTTTGGAAGAGATTGAATCTCGAAGGTAGCTATATATAAAGTGAAGACTTGAGCAAGTATTTTTCACTACTTAACCATAGTTAGCCCATATGGTATAATAACCGTAACTGAACATTAATTTGTGAGAATGACATAAAACCAAAATTTAGTTAAACATTCCTTACCCCCAGGGTTTAAAGACACATTGGTATATTGGATCAGTCAAAAGGAATGGGTAAGATGACATTTATCAGTCTGGGACTTGCTTATAACTAGAAGCCGGTTATTATATTGTTACCCCCTCTTTAAAATCTGGGTAGCCCATGGGAATGTACTTTAAGAAAAAGAGGGAGAACCACCAATTCAGATTAACGAAGCTAAAATGCCAAAAATAATAACAAAATTGTGTGCTAATAATAATATGGTATATATTCTAGACATTGTAAATAAATGATGACTCCTACTTTTTATTTTAAAGTATTTCTTTTCAGCAGGAACTGTTTTTTGTTTTGTTTTTGTTTTTAGGAACTGTTTTAAATTTGTTTTCGGTTTATTGCTAAACATAGGTCACAAAGAAGACAAGCAAGGGCACTTTCTGGGAATTGTGATCATCAGGAAGGGACATCTAGTGATGATGAACTGTCTTCAGCAGACATGATTGACTTCCAAAAAACCCAAGGTCAGTTACCAGGTTTCTCATATGTCTTAATTTGAAGTATCGAAATGGTAGGAAATGCTTTGCTGTGATTGCTCTTAAATATCGTTGGGGAAATTCAAGGAAAAAGGAACACATTTTTTTCCCCTTTAAGACTTCCTGGGGTGCCTCGCTGGCTCAGTCCATAGAGCATATGACTTGTGATCTTGGGGTCATGAGTTCAAGTTGCACACTGGGGGTGGAGTTTACTTAAAAAAAAAAAAAAAGATTTTTCCTACCTTTGAAAAAATGGGATAAAATGGAGGAACATTGTGAGTTTTCTGCATCCTTATAGTTTTTTCCCTCAGCTTTTCTCATTTTTTATAAAGGAGCCATGAACAATTTGGTTTCATTTCTCTATTGTATACCTTCTCTATTACCATTTTTAATTGAAAACAATTAAATTTAGGGGTGTCTGGTTGGCTCAGTTGGTAGAGCATGCGACTCTTGATCTCAGGGTTAGGAGTTAGAGCCCATGTTTAGGGTAAAGATTACTTAAAAATAAAATCTTTTGAAAATAAATAAAACATTTAAATTTAATAACATTATTTTAGTGATTCATAGGTAAAATGTCACATATTTGAAAGAACGTGGGCTTTACAGGGCCGCCTGGGTGGTGTAGTCGGTTAAGTGTCCAGCTTTGGCTCAGGTTGGTCATGATCTCACAGCTCATGGTCTTGAGCCCTGCGTCAGGCTCTGTGCTGACAGAGCCTGGAGCCTGCTTCAGATTCTCTCTCTCTCTTTCTCTCTCTTTCTCTCTCTCTGCCCCTTCCAGTCCCCCACTCTCTCAAATAATAAATAAAAGTTAAAAAAAAAATTTTTTTAATGTGGGTTTTACAGTCAAACAGATGGGTTCAAACCCATCTGTCTCTATTTTGTGTGATCTTAGATCCATTGACCTCCCTCATGTTGTTTGCTAATTTTTTTGTCTATAAATAGTCACACCTACCTTGTAGAGAAGATAGTTATGGTGGCGAAATAGCAGGGAATCAATAAGTGGTCGATTTTGTTAGTGTCAGTATTGCTATTAAAGTGATTTTTTAAAAATAAAAGGTAATTTATCTGTTAATATCAAAGGAAAGTTTTCAGCTCTGTTGAGTACATATGTCGTTACATATGATGATGTTTATAGGAAGCAAAGCTCACAACCTTAAAATGCAAAATATACAGAGACTCCTTTTGTTTACAGGTGAAATTTTACGGGATCACAAGCAGATTTTTGAAGATGTACATGATGATTTTTGTAATATCCAAAATATTTTGTTGAAATTTCAACAATGGCGAGAAAAGTTTCCTGATTCTTATTATGAAGCTTTCATTAGTTTATGCATACCGAAGCTTTTAAATCCCCTAATCCGACTTCAGCTGATTGATTGGAATCCTCTTAAGGTATTTAAGCTTAACATGTGAAAGAAATAATTCTGTCCTGTTCATTACTGAAGTGCCCTTGTTATTAGGTTAGCTTTAAAATACACAGAGTTGGAATTGATAATTAGTGCTTTGGGGTAGTAGTCTGCATTCATGTTTTCTTGGTTCTTCTCTTATATTTAAGGCTGAATAGCACTAAACATCTGTCAAGGAAACACTTTTTTGTTGTCTTTCAGCTTCTTCTATGGTAAGTTAAGGTCATTTTTAAATCATTGAAAAATGTGAAGGTAGTATTAGCTTTTAAGAATTTTAGTCTGTGTGATATAGGTACCAAGAGTTTTGAAGTTGGAGATGCTATATTGGGACTATTTGGTTTGGAAAGCTACACTGAGGAGGAGGGATTTAAATGAGGATTTGAAGGTTATATAAGATTTAAAACAGGAGAAAAAAAGGAAAACTTTTTTTGTAAAGGTATGTAAGGAGAAATCCTAGTTCAGGAGCTAGAGGCTGCATAGAGGTTCAGATCCTAAATTAAGAGATAGGAACTTATTTTGATAAATAATGGGAAGAGTAGAATTATGAAAGTAATGTTTTAGGAATTCCTAGCAGCTGGCTAACTTGGAGGGAAGAAATGTGAGATAATACTGGAAGGCTATTGCTGTAGCCCAAGTCCAAGGTAGTGAATCCCTTACATACAGTGATAGTGATAAAGGGAAGAGAAATAAAGGGTTGATTATAGGAGGTTTTGTGAATTAAGAATCAGTAAAAAGCTTCTGCACAGTGAAGGAAACAACAAAACTAAAAGGCAGCCTATTGAACAGGAGAAGATATTTGCAAATGACATATCTAATAAATTAGGGTTAGCATCTAAAATGTATGAAGAACTTACACAGTTCAACACCCTCAAAAAAAATAAACAATGCAATTAACAATTGGGCAGAAGACACGAATAGACATTTCTCCAAAGAAGACATCCACACAGCCAACAGACACATGAAAAGATGCTCAACATAATTGATCATTAGGGAAATACAAATCAAAACCACAGTGAGACATCACTTTAAACCTGTCAGAATGGCTAAAATAAAAAACACAAGAAACAAGTGATGGCGAGGATGTGCAGAAAAAAGGAGTCTTCGTGCACTGTTGGTGGGAATGCAGACTGGTGTAGCCACTATGGAAAATGGTATGGAAGTTCCTCAAAAAGTTAAAAAATAGAACTACCCTCTGATCCAGTAATCACACTACTGGGTATTTACCCCCAAAATACAAAAACATTAATTCATACACGCACCCCTACATTTGTAGTAGCGTTATTTACAGTAGCCACGGTATGGAAGCAGCCTAAGTGTCCATCGACTGATGAAAGGATAAAGAAGATGTGGGGTATGTGTGTGTGTCTCTATATACACAATGGAATATTACTCAGCCATAAAAAAGAATGAAAGCCTGCCATATGCAACAACATGGATGGAGCTAGAGAGTATAATGCCAAGTGAAATAAGTCAGAGGAAGACAAATACTATATGACCTCACTCAAATGTGGAATTTAAGAAACAAATGAGCAAAGGAAAAAGACAAATCAAGAAATATACTCATAACTGTGGAGAACAAACTGATGGTTACCAGAAGGGAGAGGGTTAAGGGAATGGGTGAAGTAGGCAATGAAGATTAAGGAGTGCACTTGTGATGAGCACTGAGTGATGTATGGAATTATGGAATCACTATATTGTATACCTGAAACTAATATAACTATTTTAACTATATTGGAATTAAAATTAAAGAATTAGTAAAATACCAAGAATAACCTTAACACACCACATTGAAAGGTGACCTCAGTGTTTTGATTCTGGGTTATTAGAACAGCGGTAGTTCCATTAATAGAAACGGGAACTTTCCAGAGGGAAAAAGATTTTGAAGGAAGTTTTACTTTGTACATGGATGCTGAAATGATAGTGGAACATCCATGTGGATGTGCCTAGTAAGAAAATGGAAATGAGGAAACAAAGTTATAAGAATAGAGGAAAACTGAAGATAAAAATTTAACGAAGTGAAGGCGACAGAACCATGTCCTTTTATCTTTCTCTGCCCCAGTCATGCATGTCTGTTGCTCACTGTGTTGGGTTCAGGGCCAGGCAGTCTTCATAATATAGAAACTAAGCTTATCCCTAAGAAAATGGTAAGCAATTTGTTGCACAGGAGCCTCGTTGTTAAGCACTCAGGCCAAATTGAGTACTCTGTTACACCTAGTGGAGATCTGTTCATTCATTCATTCATTCAACAGATCATAATTGGCTATCTGCTACTTGCCTCATAAACTAAACTGCCTATAAAATACACATTTGTGCCTATGAGAATTGAGGGAACCGAAAGTGAATTTTGTATGATGTAAATTGAATTTTTGTAAACAAAATCTGTATTTAAGTGATATTCTTACAAATGTATTTTTTTTTTTCAGTAGTAAAGTGTGGTAGGTTCTGAATGTGGCATTTTTGGCATATTTGTCATATGAGTGATGCATGGAATGTAGTTTTCTGTCATATTTTTGAGACATCTTGTCCTAGTCATGCCATCCTGCCTACCCTTGGTCTAGTGCTTTATACAGGGGGTTAAAATATGGAATTACTCTTTTTTTTCCTCAGAAAAGCTCTAGTGATTACTGAAAAAACTAACTTTTTAAAAATAAACTGTGTAAGAATTTATTGATAACTTTAATAATTTTATTTATAAGTTTGATGCTGTAGGCTTAAAACAGATGCCATGGTTCACATCTATAGAAGAATATATGGCTAGCAGTATGGAAGATTCAAAGAAGGAAGATGGTTCTGATAAGAAAATCTTGTCTGCTATCATCAATAAAACAGTTATTCCTCGACTTACAGGTACTGCTTTGTAAACTTGATAAAATTAAATTGTTCTCTGGCAGATCGAAGATCATTAATTTCTGTTACAGTCACAGATTCTTTTATCAGAAGTTTTCAAATACAAGGAAAGTAATATGCATTAAAAATCAAGAGATGTCATAACTGAAGGTGGTTAAAAGAGCTTGTTTGCACAAGTGATTGGCTACCAGACTAGCTAGTATTCTTCAGCCTTTAGCATTTGTGACATTAGTGTTGCTTTTATAACCCCTAAGTCATTTATTTGATTCCTATTGCATGTATTTCTTCCTTTCCCTTGACTTCTTGTTATTTTCTTTCTATTTTCTTTTTTATTTCTTTCTTTCTTTTATTTGTTATTTTCCTGTTATTTTCTTTTTTAACGTTTGTTTATTTTTGAGAGAGCAAGACAGAGCATGAGCAGGGGAAGGGCAGAGAGAGAGGGAGACACAGAATCCAAAGCAGGCTCCAGACTCTGAGCTGTCAGCACAGAGCATGATGAGGGACTTGAACCCAACCAACTGCAAGATTGTGACCCCAGCCAAAGCCAGACACTTAACTGACTGAGCCGCCCAGGCGCCCCTTGTTATTTTTTCTTTAAAAAACATTACTACATCTTCATATCTGCATTTAGCATTGATGCTTGTGCTTCAGTCTGAAGGCTTATTTAAGCTGAAATTGTACTTGATAAAGATCTGTTTCACCATGGCCCTGAGAATGGATTTTGATAGCAAAGTCTATAGAACTGTCTTAAATGATGAAGCAACTACTTTCTATTGCTTCTTAGCCAATTTGGCTAAAACTTTAAGATTTTTCTCAGCATATCTTGCAGTGCAGTCATCGTTGTATTAAGTTACTACTTTTATCTAGTTGTCTTAATGATAGCACAGAATATATATGACTGATTTAAATACTCTTCTGAAAATTCCAAATACTTCACTTAAAATTAAACCTCAAGTAAGTAGAATTATGAGAAATTAATACTGTGTATTCTTAAGTTCTTTCCTGGATGCCTCTGTACTCTTCATGAACCCCTAGGCTCTTTCATACTCTGTTTTAGTGTTATCTATATTTGTGTTCATTGTGGTAACCAGTAACTAAATGTGGTTATTAAAATACACATTTCAAGGAAATAAAAATTAAAATTCAGTCCCTCAGTCACACTAATGACACTAAATTCTTAGTAGTCATATGTAGGTTGTGTCCATCAAATAGTGCAGATATAATGTGTTTTTTCCATCATTTAGAAAGTTACTTTGGATGATACTCCTCTACACAATTTTAAGTCCAAAGGAACCAGAGAAAATCCGGATCTTTCTTATCAAAGTACCTTCCGAATACATCCACTTGGATGTTCAACAGGCACCTCACAGTCCACATATCAGATGATACTTAAATCCTTTGCTGTAGATCTGTTCTTCTTGTATTCCTTGTCTAGAAAGTGACATCTCCATCTATCCACCCGTGTATTCAAACCAGGACTTTCAAGTCATTCGCTCCTCCATCTTCCTTCCTTCTTTCCTTCCTTCCTTCCTTCCATAAGCAATTGCCACATCTGTTTTTTTTTCCATTTTCTAACCTATTTTCTATACAACAACCAAAGTAATCTGTCTAAAATGTGAATCTGCTTCTGTCATACCTCACTTAAAACACTTTATTATTCTTAACTGCCCTTGGGATGAAGTCTAAACTCTTTAATATGACTTTCTTAGTCTTTCAGAATCACCTCTCTGCTTAGTAATTCTCCAACCCCATCTCTTGCTAAGCTCCACTCCTCTTTTCCCTCATCCCCACTTGTGCATTTCAGCTGTATTCTTCTTGTATCTTCTATGTTTCATCCTTTTGACAAACCTCCCAGCCCACTTCTTCTATCTTGCTAACTCCTCTTTATCTGTCAGGACTCAGTATGGACATCACTTCTAGGAACTGGTTTAGGCACACCTTTCTGGGTTCCTGTAGCACTCTGAACTTGTAGTGATACTTACACATTGAATTGTAATTGCTGATATAAATGTATTTGCCATTAGAGTTCTCCAAAGGCAGCTACCTGCCTAATAATCTTGTTTATGCTGTCTCTTGTACTGAACATTAGGTACATAGTAGGCTCTCAGTATTAGTTGACCAGTTATCTCTAAAGTTATTAGAAGCCTAACTTTCCAGATGCTTGAGAAATCACTGTTTTGTTTTTTGCTTTTTTTTTTTAACATATTTCATTTTTTCTGTTATTTGACTTGTGTTTTACAAGGGTCTGTCCTATGTCAGACCCTGTTGTTGCTTCAGCATATATAGTGAATAATAATCCCTTCCCTCCAGGAGCTTATATTCTGTAAAAAAAAAAAAAAAAAAAAGTAAATAATAAACAAGATAAATAAAATCTAGAACATATTAGTTATGAGGGCTAAGATGAAAAGGTAAGGGAAAGGGATACAAATCATTGAAGAGGAGTGCAATGTAAAATAGATTGGCTAGGGGTGCCTCGGTGGCTCAGTCAGTTGAGCGTCCAACTCTTGATTTCAACTCAGGTCATGATCCCAGGGACATGGCATAGAGTACCACGTTGGGCTCAGCCCTAGACTAGAGCCAGCTTAAGATTTCCCTTAAGATTCTCTCTCCCTCTCCCTCTCTTCCCCACTCATGTATGCTTTCCCTCTAAAATAAAAAATAAATAAATTAAATTAAATAGATTGGCCAATTCCGAAAGGAAGAAGTGCGCCATATGAATATCTGAGGAAACAATCCAAGGCAGTGGAAACAGCAAACACAAAGGCCCTGAGGCAGGAGCTGGCCTAATTTGATTGAAAAACAGCACATAGGCCAGTGTAGCTATACTAGAGTGAGGAAGGGTGGAAAGCAGGTGGAAGTTAACAAAATGACATGAGCTACATTATGTGAGTCCTTATAATCATTTGTAAGGACTTCATTTTTTTTTTGTAAGTGAAAAAGTGAGAAGTAATTGAAGAGTTATTTTTTTTTAAGTATACTTACTTTGAGAGAGAGAACAAGTAGGAGAGGGGCAGAGAGAGAGGTGGACAAAGAATCCTAAGTGGGCTCTGTGCTGACAGCAGAGAGCTTGATGCAGGGCTTGAACTCATAAACCACGAGATCATGACTTGAGCTGAAGTTGGTTGCTTAACTGACTGAGCCACCCAGGTGCCCAGAGAGTTTTGAACAGAGGAATGATACTATCTGCCTAACATTTTAACAGAATCGCTGTAGTTGCTGTGTTGAGAATGAACAGTGGGCAGACTACTTAAGCTTTTGCAGTAATTAAGCAACAGGTGATACTGGCTTGGACTAGAGTGTTAAAAGTGGAGGTGCTGAAAAGTGGTCGAATTAAGCATACATTTCAAAGACAGCACTAACAGTTTGAGAATGGATTGGTTGTGTGAGCAAGAGAGGAATCAAGAGTGACCGCATGGCATTGGGCCTGAGCATTTGGAAGGACAGATTCGCCATTTCCTGAAATGGAAAAGACTGAGAGGAGCTTTAGGGTAAGGAGGTGTTATCAGGAGCTCAGTTTGACAAATGTTGAGTTTCTGATGCCTACCATCCAGGTAGAGATATCAGCTAGGTTGTTGAATATATCAGCATAAAGGAGAGGTCCAAGTAGCAGACATAAATTTGGAATTTATCAGCACGTGGATGACATTTAAAGCTGCAAAACTGACCTTAAATACTAAGGGATAAACATGAATAGGAAAAAGAAGGTAAGTGAGCTGAGTCCTGAGGTACTCTAGCATTTTTAAAGTCAAAAGAGATGAAAGGCAGCCAGCAAAGGAGACCAGAGAGGTAGGTGCAAAACTCGGAGTGGTATCCCGGACGCCAAGAAAAAAAATGTTTGGTGATGCCTGGGTGGCTCAGGTCATGATCTTGTGGCTCGTGGATTCGAGCCCTATATGGGGCTCTGCACTGACAGGGCAGAGCCTTTTTGGGATTCTCTCTCTCTACCCCTCCTGCATTTGTTCTCTCTCTCCCTCTCTCTTTCTCCCTCAGAAATAAATAAAAATTTTTAAAAATGTTTGTGAGGGAAATGATCAACTGTTGCAGATAAATCAGATGGGGACTAGAATCAACCATTAGGTTTTGCAATGTGAAGGTCACCTGTGATGGTAAAAGTAGTTGTTTAGGTAGAATGGTTGGAGATCAGGCCTAATTGAAGTGTATTTGAGAGTTAATAGGAGGAGATAAATTGGAAATAGTTCAGAGAGTTTTTTGAAGAATTATTATAAAATGAAGGAAAGAAATAAGGCCGTACTAGAGGGGAAAGAAGGGTCAAGGGAGGCATTATTTTTAATATAAGAGAATAATTGGAGACTGATGGGGAAGATCCAGTAGAAGCAATGGCAATACCGGAGTTAAGAGGGCAGAATTCTGGGTGTGCCTGAGTGGCTCAGTCAATTAAACACCTGACTTCAGCTCAGGTTGTGATCTCACAGTTTGTGAATTCAAGCCCCACATTGAGCTCTATGCTGGCAGCACAGAGCCTGCAGCCTGCTTCGAGTTCTGTGTCTCCCTCTCTGCCTGCTCCCCACCCCCCACCATCTCTCAAAAATAAATAAATATTTTAAAAATATTTAAATAGGGTAGAATTCTGGGAACAGAATCTTCCAGTAAGCCAAAGGGGTTGATACCTTTTGCACAAATAAAAGATTGGCCTTAGCGAGGAGTGTGGTGCTTTATCCATGAGAATGGAAGACAAGAATATGTGGGTATAGATGCAGGTAGGTGTGTAGATTCTGTGGTAGTCCTTTGTAGAGCATCTCTTCTGATCTATTTTCTCATCGTTGAGGAAGTAATCAGCTAAAGATGAGAGCAAGGGAAGAGAAGAAAAAAAGTAAATAGTCATCTAGAAGAGTCAAGTCCATTAACAGAGTGAAGAGGAAGGAAAGCACAGGAAATAATCATCTGCATGGGAGGGAGGGGGAATGGGCCAGGGAAACAATGATTACTAGACAGCTTGAAGAGTTCACTGGAGTTTCACAGTGATAAATTTAAAGTGTATTTTTTTCTAGCCATGTTTTAGCCACATAGTTGGAGCCACAGACTCAATGACCAGTGGATTTAACTAGGGCTGTGATTGAGTGAGACAAGTTCAGCAGAGCCCAAAAAGGACAAGGAAATTGAAGATGTATGCAAATACATAATGGTAATGAATGGCATGGATTTTAATACGAAGGAGGGAAGTCTTTTCTGAAGACCTGAGTTATTTACACGTGACAGGCAAAGCAATCTAGGAAATAAATTGTACACTACTGAAACTTTTGTTTCAGACTTTGTAGAATTCATTTGGGATCCCTTGTCGACCTCACAGACAACAAGTTTAATAACACACTGCACAGTGATTCTTGAAGAACTTTCCACTTGTGGAAATGAAGTTAGTAAAGGCAAACAGGTAATAATTTCTAGAGTTACAAACTTCTTGATTTATTTATAACTTAATGTAATTTTGTTATAAATGTTTGTTTACAGAAGATGCAGAAGAAATAATTACCAGAACGCAGTTTGGTGAAAGATAGATTTACTTTTGATTTATAAAAACTAGGATTGACCATTTCTTGCTCTTTGTAATAATTAGATGAAAGACTATACCTTGATATTTATGAACACTTTAACAGGGATGGCAATCGTTATTAATTATAAAATACACATACATGTAATAAGACCCATATTATTGCTTTTATTCTTATTAGTTTATTCCTCTGTTCAGTGGTCTGATTTTTGTTCTCATGGTCCAGCCAGCCATCTTTTAGGTTTGTGAATATACATTGGCACTGCAGAGATGAGCAGGCATAAATGAATTAGTGCAAATTTGTTCCTTCTAAAAGAAAATAATTCTTTACCTTTGTTCTTTTGGCAAAAGTCTAGGAGTATTTTGGCTTTGCTTTAATGGTTATTTTAAAATTGGGTTAACACTCATGATATTAACTGTATATTTGTAGTCTGCCAAAGTTAAGAACAGTAATCCCTTTAAGATTCAAAGTTCAATAGGATATGGGGCACCTGGTAGGCTCCAGTTGGTAGAGCATGTGAGTCTTGTTGATCTTAGGATTGTGAATTTGAGCCCCACATTGGGGTGTAGTTGTACTTAAAATTTTTTAAAAAAATCCTTAAAAAAAGTTCAGAGTATAGGTTTTTATCTTACCATGATTTAGAATTGAGTTTTACTTAACATATAAGGAGGGACCTTATAGAGGCCTTGATGAGAGTCCAGTAAATCTTATACTTTTATTGTGGTACTCTGTTTTTTAATCATTCTGTTGATGAGAATGTCATATATTCATGCAGTTAATTCAGTAAACCAATTATATGTTGAACTTTAAAGAAATTGAGAGAGATTGACTATCTAGAGAGTATCTGGAGTAGAATAACCAAGGTGGTTGAGAAGCAAGGAGACATGTCACATTCATATTCTGAACACCATTAAATTTTAGCACTTGGAATTATTATGAAGGAGGGAAGCTGTAAGAAGTAGGAGGGAGAAGAGGGAAATTGGCATGATTCTGCCTTCAAGAAGCATGTAATCTTAAAGGAAATAAGATTTATATAAATTGTTACTTAAAATAGGAAATGAGGAGCGTCTGGATGGCTCCTGGTTAAGCAACCAACTCTTGATTTTAGCTCAGGTCATGATCTCATGGTTTGTGAGTTCAAGTCCCACATTGGGCTCTACTCTGACAGTGTGGAGCCTGCTGGGGATTCTCTCTCTCCCTCTCTCTCTCCCCTTCCCATCTGCTTTCTCTCTCTCTCTCCCTCAAAATAAATGAACTTTAAAAATAAATTAAATAGGAAGTGAGAGGTGGAGGAGGACAAGGAACACTTATTTAATTCCCACTGTGTACTTGGCACTCTGTTAGGTCTTATACCTGTGACATCTCACTTGGTTCTAGCAGCTCTATTAAAAATTGGATGATAGCTTCATTTTACAGATGAAGAACCTGAATGTCAGAAATTTGTTCATAGTAATATCCTGAGTCAGGAGCCAGGATTTGAACCTTAATTAATCTTATTTTAAAGCCTAAGCCCATGTCACTGACCACGTGGCCTTCCCTGAGCAGCCCGGATAAAATGCTATGAAACTTCAAAAGAGAAACAGGAGAAAGAAGTTATGTTTCACAGTGGAAGACTTTATGTTCAAGGTGCATTTGAACTAGGACCTAATGGAAAGTAAAGGATTTAAACATAGCAACTGATGGGAAAGAGGGCATTTTTCACCTTTCTCCAAAAGGATAAAGACAGATAACATATGAAAATCATTGCAGAAAGTAGAGATATTTAACTTAGAAGAAGATATGCGTGAAGATTCTGTATTTGAAGAAGGAATAGATTTATTCTGTGTTGTTACAGAGCATGGAACCATGATTAGTAGAGAAGATCTATAAGGAAGTAGATACGGAATCCTGTGTTTGCTCCTTATATGAGACTATGTAATTATAACCTAAATATAAATAGTGCTTTACCATTTTTTTTTAATGTTTATTTATTTTTGAGTGAGAGAGCACAAGCAGGGCAGGGACAGAGAGCAGGGGCGAACAGAGGATCCGAAGCGAACTCTGTGCTGACACCAGGGAGCCCTATGTGGGGCTCGAACTGACAAACTGTGAGATCACAACCTGAGCTAAAGTCAGACACTAACCGACTGAGCCACCAGGTAACCCCAGTGCTTTACCATTTATTAAACACTTTCACATTATCTCACTTGATGTTCACAACCTTGTAAAATGTGTTGACTTTAACTGCATTTTACAGATGGAAGAAGGTGGGGCCCAGAGGGCCATGTCACTTGTAAAAGGTTACTTGGGTATTAAGCAATAGGTCTGATACTTGGCAACTTATAATAACTAAAATCTTTCAAAAGTGTTACAGATAGACTCATGAAGTTTTTAGACCAGTAATTTTTTATTCTGGAAGCCCTCCTACTATGAATATTGAAAATGGGTTCTTTGTGTGATTAGTAAGACACTTGACTATATCAGGATTTTTCAGTTTCAGCAGCCTTGGCACTTGGAGCAGATAATTATTTGTTGTGGGAAGTTGTCCTGTGCATTGTAGCATGCTAGCAGCTTTCCTGGCCTCTACCCACTAGATGACAGTAGTGCTCCCCAGTCTTGACAACCAAAAATATCTCCAGACATCGTAAGATATTCCCTGGGCATGGCACAGTCACTCCTAGTTAAGAATCACTGAACTACATAATGTTTCTGGCTACTAACACAGTTGGCCTTGCCAGTGAGATCACTGTATTTTTTTCAGTGATGTGTAAGAAATTGAAGACATGAAAAAGGTTCCAGAAGAGTGGAATCATACAGCATAGTTCCTGTTTTCGAAGTAAGAACCAGATGATTCTGTAAGCTAATCCCTGGTGAGAATAGTTTTGATTCTTGTTAAGTTCTAAAATAGATTACAGAGGTGGATTATGAAGACTTTTTTTAAAAAAAAAAGTAGTGATTACTGTAATCTGTCATTGATAGAGTGCCTAAATACAGGTGATTGCTTATAAACTCAAATTCTCTCATACTGTCTCAGTTACTTTCATGATAAATAAGGTACTGTGCAGTTAGAGCAGGTAATATATTTAAGTATGCTATGATCGTTCCTATGGATCAAATGGAGAATGATAAGCTTAACAGTGGTATGGTGAGATACAAGAAACTGGTAGCATATACCTAAAGAATACTGACCAAGAGGGATGTGGCTACCTATGGAGGTAGTCTTTTAGTATGAGATATCTTCTCAGTATTTGCCCTGTTCAATATTTTTTTTTTGAACTAGATGAAGATGTAAAGTGCATGGTAATAAAGTTTGTCAATGGCACAAAGCTAGGAATTCTATCACAGACTTCTGGATAGTAGAATAGTATCCAAAAAGATTTCAAATACTGAGAAAATGGACTCTCAAAATATGCGATGTGAAAGGAATATACATTATGTACTACCCTTGCATTCAAAAATTCAGCTGCATAAATAAAAGGAAAGAAATAGCTTTGAAATAATATAGGTAAACCAGAGAGAGATCTATAATCAACAGTAAACCCAATATGAGTCAGCAGTGTCACTTGAGTAACAGAAAGACTAAGGGGAATTCTTTTTACTGGGTGTGTGCTGTTTTGAGTAAAAATGTTATATGTGCTGTACTCATGGATAAGATTTTCCTGGGTGTGTTGCATTTAATTCTGGGTATAAGTATATTAAATGGAGAGTATCTAAGATGGTATGGGAAAGAGAAAATGTAGAAAAGTGAGGTATTAGTCTTAGAATCTAAAGAATTGTCATGTGGAAGGGAAATTAGATTTGTTTGTATAATCCTAAGAAGTAAATTAGGACCAGCGAGTGGAAGAACAGGAGAGAAGTTTGTTTCTCATTGTTAACTGAAATCTAATAGTTAATAGCTGCCCAGAGATATGGGTGGCCTCACGAGATAGTGATTACCTATCATTAAATGTTTTTAGGCATAGGTTACTTGACTAGTTAGTGCAAATGTGAAAATAATATCGGTTATGTATTTAGATTGCTAATTTTCAAAATTTTTTTTCATCAACAGACCTTTTATCAAATTAGTTCTTACATACCCCTATACACAAACACACAAAAGCACAGCTGCTCGTGCTGTAGTGAGTGCCTGCCCACGCTCTCCCTTGAGGGCCTCAACATCTGCCCAAGCCACCCAGGATTATCTGTGAATATAAAGAGCAGTGTAAAAACCAGCTAGCTAAAGCTTCTGAGTCTTTTCAAAGCTAGTTTAAAGCATATATAGAGGTGTGTGTGTGTGGTTGTGTGGTTACTGTTTGGAGAACTTTTTTTTCCCCACAAAATAATGTATTTTGAATACTGAAAGTTAATAAGCTCAGAATTTTAAAATATACTAATTTGTTTTAAACAGTCTTTTTAGAAAAAATGTCAAACTTAGAGAAAATTCTCATGAGTAAAAATAGCATGCTCATGGGCCCTTTACCCAGATTCACTTATCATTAATATTTTGCCCCATTTGCTTTACTATTTGCTGTCCCATTGCATATATACACATGATGATTTGTTTCTCCTGAACAAATTTGAGAGTAAATTGCCTAATTGCTAAGAATGAAGATAGTCTGTTACATAACCATGGGACACTTAATCATTTTCAGTAAACTTGACTATATTTAATCTACCATCCCTGTTCCACTTCCATTGTTTGACTCAATAATGTCCTTTATAGCATTGAGAGAACTATTTTTAAGAAACAAAAGTTCAAACAATACGGAGGGGTGCGTGGGTGGCTCAGTCAGTTAAGCATCCAACTCTCAATCTCAGCTCAAGTCTTGATCTCAGAGTTGTGAGTTTCAAGCCCGGATAGAGCCTACTTAAAAAAGAAAAAAACTGTTTGTCCAGGCCAGCATTCAAAAACATTTAAATTAAATGGAAAAAAAAAAAAAAGAGCATAGCTTTTCTAGTACAAACACTAACTCAGTAATTTATATATGTATAAGTTCAAATACTACTCCATGGAGACTGCCTAGAAAAATTATCTTTATTCTTTTAAAATATCAGAATGTTTAAGAACTGGAGTATAAAAAATTGAATTTTTGTTTTTAATATTAATTAAACATTGATATGTAGCCATGGAGGAATATGTCATAGATATCTGGAAAAAGAAACAGGACTTCAGTTAGAAATACTTTTTGTGAAAAAAATATATTTGGTTGAATTCTACATTTATGAGTAATTTGGTCAGTATAGAGTTTGTTTGTTTTTTTTTTTGTTTTTTTTTTCCAACGTTTATTTATTTTTGGGACAGAGAGAGACAGAGCATGAACGGGGGAGGGGCAGAGAGAGAGGGAGACACAGAATCGGAAACAGGCTCCAGGCTCTGAGCCATCAGCCCAGAGCCCGACGCGGGGCCGAACTCACGGACCGCGAGATCGTGACCTGGCTGAAGTCGGACGCTTAACCGACTGCGCCACCCAGGCGCCCCAATATAGAGTTTTTTGACAGCTTAATTTGTACTAACACACATTGTCACTGACTTGAAAAATAGCCTGTTGTGTGGAATTTTTATTTTTCAAATATGGATTTCTTTTTAAGAAGAAGGGTAATATAGAAATTTTGGTAACACATGAAGAAAAATTCAAACTCCCTTTATATTTTCATTCTAGTACAAGGACTAGACACCATTGTAGGATGTTTTCATCCAGCCTTTTACTTCAAAATTATAATCTTAGTGACTGTGTACATTTGTATCCTACTTCTTTCCCTTATCTCATTAAATGTTTAATTTTGTATGTTACTACAGTAGTCTTTATAAACTTTAATATTTTCTTGCAATGGATGGATATATCATGATGACTAAAAAGTCTCTATGATTGAATATTTTGGTTCCCAATTTTTGATACACAAACAATAAAATGCATGTGCCAAAGTGAATTTACTACATCAAAGTGCATTGATAAACCAACAGAGGACCCATAGCTAGAATATATAAAAGGCTTCTACAAATCAGTAAGAAAGAATCTAATTTTAAAAAAAGAATAGACAAGTAGCTTTTAATCAGGTACTTAGCAAAATGGCATGTCCAAATGCCAAATAAGAATGAGTGGACACTCATCATGACATTACTCAAAAGGAAAATAAAAATTAAACCATAACAGGGGCACCTGAGTGGCTCAGTCAGTTGAGGGACTGACTCTTGATTTCAATTCACGTTGTGATCCCCAGGTTGTGGAATGAGCCCCATACTGGGTCCAGGCTGAGTATGGACCTTGGTTGGGATTCTCTCTCCCCCCTCTTGACCCTTTCCCCCCAACCTCTCTCTTTCTCTCTCAAAGTAAAAAAAAATATTTAATAAAGTATGACTGCATTTCCCAGGAATTGCAAACATTAAAAAACAAAAGGATACCACCTATTAGTAAAGATGTAGGGAGGCAGGATTTCTTGTACGTAGCTGGTGGAAATGTAAATGGAATATCACTGCTTCAGAAAACATTTTGGCATTGCGTACAAAGTTGAATGTAGAGACATTAACATCTAATGGAATAAACTAAATTCCATTAGAAATTTATACCTATGTATGTTAAAAGACATGTACAAGAACTTTTATGCAGTATTGTGTATAATAGCCCCCAAACTCACAACCACCTAAATGTCCCATTATTAGTATTCATGCAACAGAATATACTATATAGCAATGAAAATGCACCAACATGGTGAATAAAGTTCTCTTGTACCTAATTGATATTTGTACTATACTGTTAAAATTACTTCTTTTGGTAAATAGACCTATGACTATCACTGATGCTTTTAAATTTTTATATAATAGGACTTACTTAAATCCATTGTTTTGAGAGTGAAGAAAGCAATAGAAGATGATGTTTTTATTCCTCTATATCCAAAGAGGTAAGAGCTGTTAATATCTAGATTATATGAAATAGCTAATCATGTAATACAGATTTAAGAAAGTAATGCAAAAAGAACTATATTAAGTGTTCTCAAATATAAATATACCTGTTAAGATGCAAGTTGAGATTTCAAAAAAATATTAGTCACATTTTGTATGCCATGTATGATGCCTGACACCTGGACATAGGCTTTTTTATGTTAAGAACATGACAGGTGGCATCACAGAGTAGCTAAGTCCACACATTCTGGGAGCCCAGAGTTAGCATTACTAGATATTTGACTTTGGGCCTTTGTGTGCATCAGTATCTTTGTATGTAAATTCATGCCTACTTTACAGGACCTTGTGAAGATAAAGAGAGTGCTCAGAACAGTGCCTGGCACAGAAAGCCAGAAAGTATCTGTGAATTGTGGATTTACTTTATGAAACAAGTAGGGTATTTTTGGTTTTTAGTTTTCCTTGCCTGAGAAGACGGATCTAGAAAAATGTTGCTAAGGTCGATGTCAAAAAATTATTGCCTATGCTCTCTTCTAGGATTTTTGTGGTTTTAGGTCTCACATTTAGGTCTTTTATCCATTTTTGTGTATGTGTGGTGTAAGTTTATTTTTGTGTGTGTTGTAAGAAAGTGGTCCAGTTTCATTGTTTTGCATGTTGCTGTCCAGTTTCCCAGCAGCATTTGTTGAAGAGACTGTCTTTTTCACTTTGTGTATCTTGCCCTTTTGATTGTACATCAATTGACCATATGAGCTTGGGTTTAATTCTGGCTCTGTATTCTGTTCCATTGATCTATGTACCTGTTTTTGTGCCAGTACCATACTGTTATCTACTACAGCTTTGTAATATATCTTGAAATCTGGAATTGTGATACCTCCAGCTTTGTTCTTCTTCCTCACGGTTGCTTTGACTTTTTGTGCAGTTTCTGTGGTTCCATACAAATTTTAGTATTATTTGTTCTAGTTCTGTGAAAAATGTCATTGGTATTTTGATGGAGATTGTATTAAATCTATATAGATTGTTTTGGGTAATACAGACATTTTAACAGTATTGGATCTTCCAGTCCCTGAGCATGGAATTAACTTTCCATGTGTTTTTGTCGTCTTCAGTTTCTTTCTTTAATCCATAGTTTATAATTTGCAGAGTATAGGTCTTTCACCTCCTCGGTTAAGTTTATTCCTAGATATTTTATCCTTTTTGGTACAGTTATAAATGGGACTGTTTTCTTAATTTCTCTTTCTGCTACTTCATTATTAGTGTAGAGAAATGCAACAAATTTCTCTAATTTTGTATCTTGTGACTACAGAATGCATTTATCAGTTCTAGTAGTTTTGGTGGAGTCTTTATTTCCCCCCCTTTTCTATAGGAAAGGAGTACAATTATAACCATTGTCTTGTACCTTACTTTTTTTTGACTTAGTACATCTTTGAGGTCATTTCACGTCATCACAAGAGTAGTTTCTTCATTCTTTAAGCTGCATAATATACCTTCATATAATGTACTGTACCTGGTGGGCATGTGAGTGATAAACCATTAGCAACAATGCTAGGAATAATTTTATAGACCTACCATTCTGTATACGTATAGAAGGCATTCTCAGAAATAGGGTTGTTGGATCAAAGTGTACTTGTAATTTCGATGTCATCAGAGCATTCCATGTACATTCTGTTAATGTGTTAAGGCTTAGTTTGGTTAAAGAAAACTGAGTTTTTTTAAACTCTGGTTCTGGAAGATTAACAGTTTGCATTTTGTTCTTTCTCTGTTTCAAATTAGCACTATAGAAAACAAAACATCACCACATTCAAAGTTCCAAGAAAGACAGTTCTGGTCGAGTGTAAAGGTAAGCAAAAGCTACAAAAATAAATTTTTTAAATTTTAAATCCAGAGTACTATAGAGCAGAGATCATCAAACTTCTGTAAAGGACCAGATAGTAAATATTTTAGGCTTTGAATGCTATACATTCTCTGTTGAACCATTTAGCTCTGCCTTTGTAGTGCAAAAACAGTTATAAACAATTTGTAAACAAATGAGCATGGCTGTATTTCAGTAAAACTTCACTTCTGGACACTGAAATCTCAACATCATAATCTTCACGTTACCCTTTTACTTTTTTTTTTAATCATTTCAAAATATAAAAACCATTTTTAGTTTATCGGCTCTACAAAACCAGGCAGTCAGCTAGATTTAACCCATAATCCCTCATTGTCCTATCCTGGCGTAAAAGATAAAGGAAGGCAAGCACCTGGTTGGCTCAGTCAGTTAAGCATCTGACTTTTGATTTCGGCTCACATCATGATCTCACAGTTTGTGAGTTCGAGCCCCACGTCAGGCTCTGCAATGACAGCACAGAGCCTGCTTGGGATTCTCTCTCTCTCTGCTCCACCCCTGCTCAGGCACGTGCTTGCTTTCTCTCTCTCAAAATAAATAAACATTTAGAAAAATAAGATAAAGGATGAAGTCATGGCTAAGTTAGTGGTAATAGGGAGGGATGGTAAGAAGTTGGGTTCAGAAGATACTTAGGATGAAGCACTGAAAGTACTTAATGACTAATTAGTTACATATGAAGACTCGGGTGCCAGCCAAGTTTCTGACTTTGGCAACTTATAATGACATTCTTTGAGGGCATTGGAGGGGATACAGTAGGAATAGGTTTGGAGAAAGATAAAGGTCTGTTTCAGATATAGTGAATTGAAGATACCCGTGAGACAAATACAGGAACAGATATAGGTGTCTGAATTGCAGGGGACAGATCTGAGCTGGGAATTTGGGAGTCAGCCACATCTAGGCAGTGTTTGGAGCCATGGTCAGAAATGACAGCCTCTGAGGAGAGGTTCATGAGGTGAAGTACGAGAAGAAGGCTCAGAACATTGGGAAACACTGACGTAAGAGGCAGGCAGAGAAATGAAGTCTTAAAAGAAACCTTAGAATTTATTGTGAAGCTTAGAGTGGTCACAAGAGGGTGGCATCATGAGAACTAATCAAAGGGTTTCTAAGAATGAAGGCAGGGTATTAAATGCGACCGAAGAGAATTGGGAGAAAGACTGAAAATGTTTACTGGGTTTGACAATTGGAAGGTTGTAAGTGACCTCAGCAAGTCTAGATTTTAATAGGGTGAATCCATTATTTATCACATGGTTGAGTCAGGGAAAAGACTTCCCAGGAAGAGGGAGCAGCATCAACAATGAAACGAAGTGTGGAAAGACACTGCAGTAAATATAGCACAAAGTGTGGAAAGAAAATGGAAAACACCATAAAATGCACTGAAAGAGATGGATTTGGAGGAAAAAAGGCAACCAGTGTTAATTTTGTTAGAATTTCTTATTAATCTTATATATCAGAGCAATAAGATTGTCAGCTTTGATGGTATATCAGGATCATCCATTGGAAACAGTTAGCACTGGCTTTGTTTTTTTGAGGAGTTGTCTTTTTCATTCTTTTTTTAAGTGTTTATGTTTGAGAGAGTGAGTGGGGGAGGGGTAAGACAGAGGATCCAAAGCGGGCTGTGTGCTAACAGCAGAGAGCCCAGTGCCAAAGAACCTGATGCAAGGCTTGAACTCACCAAGTGTGAGATCATGACCTGAGCCAAAACCAAGAGTTACACACTTAGCTGACTGAACCACTCAAGTGCCCCAGTACCACTGGCTTAACAGTAGTCTTTTATGAATCCTTCCTTGAGTCCTGTGGTCTTCCCCATGGCCCCAGGCTCTGGGCATGTAAATTGAGGAGGAAAATTTTTGATCTGGAAAGGAAGGCTCCAGTGAACTTATTTGAGATGGATTTGAGGTGATAGTCCTAAAAATTGAGATAGGATGAGCAAATATATAGAGTTTGGGAAGAATTAGGCAATTGATAAAAAATCTTTTCTGCTGTTTTTAAAATTGACACAGCTGGGGTGCCTGGGTGGCTCAGTCAGTTAGGCATCTGACTCTTGATTTTGGCTTAGGTCACCATCACACAGTTCTTGAGATCGAGCCCCATGTTGGGCTCTGCACTGACAACATGGGAGTCTGCTTGGGATTCTCTCTCTGCCTCTCCCCTGCTTGCTTGTTCATGATCACTCACTCTCACTCTCTCTCAAAATAAATAAACTTTAAAAAATAAATAAAACTGACACTTCTACCAGTACTAATAAGGAGAGTTTAAAAGAATTTGACCAGTGTTTTATGTTTGCTGGAAACTATTACGGTTTTTCTTTAGAGAAACAGCTACACATACTCACTTGATACTGTACTTTAGCTTTTCCGCAATATTCTTCTTTGGAATGGACTCCTCCCAGATGACACGTTACAAGAACTAGGACTCGGGAAGCTGCTGAATCGCTACCTTATGACAGCTCTTCTTACTGCCAGTCCTGGGCCAGATGTTGTTAAAAAGTGCAGCCAGGTAAGTATGTAGGAATGGATTCTTAAAATCTGTTTTGTGAGGCACCTGGCCAGCTCAGTCAGTAGAACATGTGACTCTCGATCTCAGGGTCATGAGGTCAAGTCCCATTTTAGGTGTAGAGATTACTTTTTTCCTTTAAAGTTTAAAATCTATTTTGTAACAGAATAATTAGAACTGTGGTATCACATAATAACAAATCAATTTAATAGTCTAGAAACCCAAAAGCAACCAACACCTCAGTAAGAATTAGTATACTGGTTTGAATTATCACCAGCAGGGAGAAGAAAAAGTAGTAAATAGTGGTAAACCAACTAAAATAGTATTAAATCCTCACTTCTCAGTAAATACCAATATAAATTTCAGATGAAATAAAGTATAAAAATGAAACTATAAAATATTGTACCAAGAAGATAAATATAGCTGATGGTAAGGGAATCCTTTTGAACTTAAAAGAAGAAATGAGCAAAAAAAGGTAAGTGATTTGATGATGAATGTGTAAAACTTCAGTGAATCAAAAAGCATTAAATATCAGGATTATTTATTTGATTATTGTTAAAACTGGAGGATAGGTTCATTGGGGTTACCATACTTATTCCTTCTCCTGTTTGAAATTTTCTACAATGAAAAGTTTAAAATTTTCTACAATGAAAAGTTTAAAAGAAAGGGAGCTAAAAAACTGATAAAAGTTGTAAACCATAACAAGGATTAATATCTACATTTTTAAAAAGCTCTTTAAAATTAGTAAACAATTCAGGTATTCCAATTAAAAATGGCCAAAAGACATGTAACAGGAAATTCACCAAAAAAAGAATATATAAAAATGATTTCTAATAATTCCTAAACACATAGATAGAAAAGATTAAGAATACTAATAATCAGAGAAATGCAAAATAATACAGTAAGGATATTATTTTACCTGTTACGCTGGCTGGGTTTTGTTTTGCTTTTTTTTTCTTTTTTTTTTTTTTTTTCTGTTATTTCCTAATTGCTTGTATTGTCAAAAGCATGAGGAAACCACAGTCACATCATGTCAGGGGCACCTCCAACGTGTGGTGCAGAGGTTCTGAGAAACAGTCCACTGCTGCAATAGGGGATAGAACTCTGGAGACTTCTGGCATGATGACTACAAAACCTTTAAAGTTCTTACCTTTGACTTAGTAATTTTACCTCAAGGAATTTATCCTAAGTTAAAAATCCGAGATGCACATAAAAATTTGTTAAAACAGAAAATTCAGCGGAGTAAATTTGAGATCTAATGAATTGGGCAGCATTCCACATAGCAAGCAGAGAGATCTCTCAGGAGTTGTACAAAATGGAAGATTTTCATAAGAAAGAGGGTGGAGCAAAAAAGCTATTAGCAAAAGAAAAGGATTGTTTCAGGCCAGGAGTTTGTCTTATACTGGGGAGGAGAAGGCCACCTTTTTAATCATGATGACAACCTCATTAGTGCCTCTCCAGAAATTTGGAGGTTAAGATTGAAGGTTAAGAAGTGGCATTCCTGGGCTGACTTGAAACTACAGTGAAGTCTTGGGTTTGCTGTTGTAAAGAGCTGTTTCTACTGGAATTTAAGTACAAAGAATATTATTGTAGCATTACTTATAATAGTCGGAAACAACTTAGATATCCAAAAACATTGTTCATCAGATAAGTCATTTTTAAGAATTTCAGAATATGGAAAAATGTTTATAATATAAACTTTAAAACAACATAAAACATTGGATAGCAATTCCTACCCCACTCTGATTTCTTGGGCTATGGTTTTTATATCACATAGTTTTAAACTACATTATCTCCCCAAAATTGAATTCAATGCCCATGCTCTGTATTTCACGTTCAGTTTAGTCCTTTTTGACCAGAAGAGTCTACTATCAGAAGTAGAGAAGACGACACAGGACATTCTCTCCACAGCTTGTGGCTAGATAACCATGCTAAGACAGTGTGGCTTTAAGTCCTGGGATCATTTATGGAAAAGTGAAGGAGTTCTGTGGAAATCTGATTGAGATTGGTGATACAAACAAGTGAAAAGCGTGTGCAAATAACTTTAAATTTCAGTCCAGTAAGGGCTAGTATTTAAACCTTGGAAAAGAGCTAAATATTTCTACCCCTCGGCAGTCCATGTTTCCCCATTTTTTCTGGATAATTGAAAAAGGTGATTAAAGAATAGGCTAAATCTTTGCCTCAACTGTGTTTTGAAAAGCATACATTCCAGAACTTCCACTTAACATTTTGTAATGTGTACAGGGTATATATTCCCCCCCAATTTTACATTTGTAAGTACTGATCTTGATATTACCAACTATAGCATAACCTGTTTGTCAAAGAGTTTCTTTGTATATGATCTCAGGTTTTTCCTTTCTCTCATTCTCTCTTTCCTTCTAGTCTTCTTCTGCTCTGAGGAAATTTTCTTTTTTTACTTAAACATTTTTCTGTTTTTACCAAACTTTCCCCCAATCATGCATTACCTATAGCATAATGGTAAAGTGGTATTTTCCCCAAAAAAGAAAAATTGAATGTAATTGACTCTATATGCTGCCATGAACTTTTAAAGCAGTGTATTAAATTAGAAGATCAGAGCCATAATTCTTTTATTCTGTACCACTAAATTTATTCTGTACCACAAATACCACTAATGATTAGTCATAAAGAATAGCCTATTTTAAGCTCTTAGCATTAAAATACAGGATTTTTTTGAAAGTATAACCCTTGACCGAGAAAACTTCTCCAAATATAATCAACCATAAGCCATAAAATGGGAAAATATACAACCTGCATGTCACTATAAGGATTAAATGAGATGATTGATGTTAGCAAAAGGCCTTAGATAACTGTTGTTACTAAAAAATGTGTATTTTGATTAACAGATAGCAGCATATTTACCAGCAAAATGGTTCCAAAGCTCTGCCATGAGAACGTCTATTCCCCAGCTAGAAAACTTCATTCAGTTCTTGTTGCAGTCTGCACAGAAATTATCCAGAAGTGAATTCAGGTAATTGTGCACATTTGTATCTCCATAAGCATAGCTCAAGGTTTCTTTTTTACACTCAGCAATTTTTAGGAAAATTTGTACTTTCACTCTATTTCTGGAAAAACTCTGTGGAGGGGCCCCTGGCTGGCTCGGCTGGAGCATGCAACTCTTGCTCTTGGGGTTGTTCAAACCCCACATAGAAATAACTTAAAAACAAAATCTTTAAATCAATAAATAATAAGTCCTTAGAGACTATCACTGTAGAATTAGTAGATATTTTCATGTGCAATCTTAGGAATCACTATTTTATACTCACACCTCACGCATAATAGTTCATGTCTTTTTTAACATTTACATATTTATTTTGAGCAGAGAAGGGCAGAGAAAGAGGAAAAGGAGAGAATCCCAAACAGCCTCTGCGCTGTCAGTGCAACACAGAGCCTGACACGGGGCTCGATCTCACAGTTCCTGGGATCATGACCTGAGCCAAAATCAAGAGTCAGACACCTAACTGACTGAGCCACCCAGGCGCCCCAGTAGTTCGTATTTTTAAATGTAAATCTCTTCCAAAGTAAGCATTTCCAGAAAACTATTGCACAGGGGATTTGGGAAACTATAAATCAAAAACCTCTTATAGCAGGTTTTCAAAGTGTTTTTCATTTTCCTAGCCATTTTAAAACCTCAGTAATTGTTAAGTGCAGGTCTGCAGCCTGATGTTTACCCAGGAGTAGCTAGATCTGTTTTGGGTGTCTCATTCACCTCACTAGATGTTTAGGGGTTTAAGTACAGTTGCGTTCTGATTAAGCACTTCTCCAAAATCAAACTAAAGCATTTTTAAAAATAAAAAACCAAGGGGCGTCTGGGCGGCTCAGTCGGTTAAGCAACTGACTTCGGTTCGGGTCATGATCTCGCGGTTCGCGGGTTCGAGCCCCGCGTCGGGCTCTGTGCTGACCACTCAGAGCCTGGAGCCTGCTTTGGATTCTGTGTCTCCTTCACTCTCTGTTCCTCCCCTGCTCGTTCTCAGTCTCTGTCTCTCAAAAATAAATAAATGTTTAAAAAAAAATTCTTTTTAATAAAAAAACCTAGATTTGTTGCATTTCTGTGGGTAAATATTCCCACTGAGACTCCCACCATAATAGCCCATACAAGCTGATAGCCCCCATGCCGCAACTCAGCTTTCTGATGATAGCTTTAACTTTTTACAGCCATTCACATTAAAATTTGCCAGCATACACATCTAATAAGAGTCTATAGTGGAATGCTTATTTGGAAAAGGTAAAGTCTGGAATATGAGATACTGGCTGAAACTTTTTTTCAGATTAACAATTAATGGTTCCCTGTCTCATGCACTTCATTTTCCTTTTTTGTTTCCCAGGGATGAAGTCAAAGAAATAATTCTTATTCTGGTGAAAATAAAAGCTTTGAATCAAGCAGAATCCTTCATAGAAGAAAGTCACCTAGACCATCTTAAATCAGTAATTAAAGAAGTTTGAGCAAACTGTGGGAAGTACTAACGTGAGATTTTAATATAATCACTCATGGCTCATTTGCTTGGGGCGGCGGTGCCCGCAGGACTCCCTCCATTCTTTCGCCTTATTTTACCTTCTGGTATCGCAAAAGGCTGCCCCTCTGTGGTGTTTGCAGGAAGTAAGCCCACAGGAGCAGTAAGAGTTAACATACTTCCCTTTGATTCTTTGGACTTCTTTTCCACTGTAAGAGAGGAGTTGGGGAAACCTTGCTGCTTTGGCTTTGGTAAGTCTTCTGAACTGACCATAGCAACATCTGTTACTTCTCTTCATCCCATCTCTATTCACAAAAAATTAAAATGGAAATCTTAATTGGAATGAATCATTTGCTAAGGGTTAACTGATTAAGGTATTTTAAGGCTTTTGATAACTATTGATTGTCAGATTGTCCTTCAGAAATCTGTACCAATGTATTGTGCCAAAACAAGTGTAATAAGCCAGCAAACCCCCCCCCCCCCCCCCCCCGCCCTGCCATAGGTTTTGTTTTTGTTTTTTTTTAACTCAGTACAAATTCAGTAGATGTAAAAAATTTTAATTATTCTTTTGGCTGTCAGTACTTTTTTGGCCATTTGTAATTCTTTTTGAAATCCACTCATGTTAATGGCTTTGTAAGAACTTTGTTTTAAAGATACCAATGTTTTGTCTATCCTATGTTACTGTTTTCCATATTGTCATTTTTTCTCTTAATGTATGATGTTTTTAGTGTGCTAACATTACTTGTTAAGTACTTAGATTTCTCTTCTGTTAGGGTTTTTGTCATTGGTGATAGGCTTAGGATACACGTATTTTGAATATTCAGAACATGTAATAAACTTTCCGATAAAATATTTGTGTAATTGAAAAGAGACTGAAAATTTCTCAAAATGAGTTTACTAATAATTTTTTCTTAAATCTGTTCATTAACTCCAGGGTGACCCTGAATATATATTTTGTAAATTATTGCCCCAAAGAATATCAGGAAAAAAATACTATCTTCAGCATGGACTTCATGCTGAAGGACTTCAGCATGTGGCTTCTGACATTTTCACCTCTAGTTTTTGACATTTTCACCTCTAGTTTTGAAGCCGTGTATTTTTTTTTTTTTAACATTTATTTATTTTGAGAGAGACAGAACATGAGCAGGAGAGGGGCAGAGAGAGAGGGAGATAGAATGCTAGCAGGCTTTGCATGGTCAGCATACACAGCCCGACGTGGGGCTCGAACTCATGAAACCATGAGATCATGACCTGAGCCAAAATCAAGTGTGAGATGCTTAACCGACTGAGCCACCCAGGTGTCCCTGAAGCTGTGTATATTTTAACAGATTGATGTGTTATTTCTATTTGTGATTCACTAGTCCGAACAGTTTGCTCTTTTAGTTACACAAATTATATAAGAATAGGATCTCTTCTAGAAAGCATTTAGCATTCCTGCACCAATTACTGTCCCAGAGGTAACTGCTGTTTTCATTTTAATGTTACCATTTCAGACTTTTTCTCTACTTAACACAAACATACATGTGTGTGTTAACACAAAAGGCAGATCTTTATTGCATATGAAATTTTAGTTTTAATAAAGTGTACATTTGGAAATTTCCCTGACTTTTGTATTTTTTTAAATTTTTTAAGTTTATTTGAGAAAGAGAACACAAGCAGGGGAGGGGCAGAGAAGAGAGACAATCCCACAAGGCTCCCCACCATCAGCACAGAACCCAACATGGGGCTCAAATTCATGAGCTGAGATCAAGAATCGGACACTTAACCAACTGTGCCACCCAGGTGCCCCTGCATTTTTAATTAAAGCTGTGTTGGACATGTTTACATTTTTAACTTGGTTAGAGAGATTTTTCTTTTTGTAGAATGGGAAATATTAGAACTGCTTTCAAAACTACAAATTGCTTTAAACTCCCAATAATTTAAATTTCATTATAGTAGGCTTCATTATACTTGGAGTTTGAACCTCAAGATTTTTATCCGTCATATATTATAATGGAGGATAATCAAAAACATTTGTGAAACTTCCTTAATCCCCAGTGCAGATTTTTTCTCTTCTTCCTGTTAACAATTCATCTCACATCTCAATTCTCTCCCTGGATTTTTTTCAGCTTTTTGTTCATATAAAGAATATGAAATTTTAAAAAGTCATCTTTCTTCTGTAAAAAAAACTTATATTGACTCTTAGGAACCCAAAAATGGACACTAAAAACACCTCAAAAACAATTGATTTTTGCATTTCTTAGGCCTGTGACAAAATATTTATGTAGAGGACTCCCAAGAAATACCATATATGATTCAAAACCTGAAAAAGCTATAACAATAACAGACCAATATCCCTCATGAACACAAGAATAAAAGTCCTTCAAACATTAGCAGATTGAACCTAGCAATGTATTAAAAGGATAATACATCTTGACCAAATAGGTTTTATTCCAGGAGGGCAAGGTCTATTTAACATTAGAAAGTCAATCAATATGATTTACCTGTGAACAGAGGAAAATATCCTATCAATGATTATAGAAAATGCACTGGACAAAATTCAACATCCTCTCACAATACAAACCCTAGGAGTTAAATTCCTCAGTCTTACAAAGAGCATCTGCAAAAGAACATCTACACTTAACATCATACTTCATGGTGAAATACTAAGCAAACCAAGGATGTCTGCTCTCACCATTTCTGTTCAACACTGTTCTTTAAGTCAGAGCCATACAATCAAGAAAAAGTCATAAAGATTGGAACACAAGAGCTCAGAATAGTCATTCACAAATGATATGGCTGTTTACACAGAAAATCTTACTCTGCAAGAAAAAGAGAACCAGCCAGAACTAACAAGTGAATTTAGCAAGATCTTAGAAAAATCAAGGCCTGGGGCATGCTGGTGATCTGATTAGAAACTTAAAGTTTAAAAACAGTAACATTCTAGTAGCAAAAAAAACATCAAATACCTAGGAACAAATGTATAGATCTATGAGACCTCTGCAGTAAAGAGCAAAACTTTGCTGAGAAGATGAAAACTTGGACTTGAGAGACATCATGTTCGTGAATTGGAAAACAGTTTTCGGTTAAGGGGTCTATTCTCCATAAATTGATTTATACTTCGCAATCCCTATCAAAATTCCATTAGACTTAAAAAAAAAGACGTTTAATATATTAAAAATTATGCAGAAGTGCGAAGACCTTACAAGAGCCAAACAACCTTAAGTTGGAAGACATGTTTACCTGCTATCAAAATTTAAAGGAGGCATCTGGCTGGCTCAGTTGAAAGAGCTATGACTCCTGAACTCGCGGGTGTGAGTTCAAGCCCCACACTGGGTGTAGAGATTACTATTTAACAAAAAACTTACATGAAGTTTAAGTAATCAAGACTGTGGTATTAGAATCAGTCAAGAGTCCAGAAACAGACGTACACAAATTTTAACCAAGATGGCAAGTTAATTAAGTGGGAAAAGGAAAGTATAACAATATTGGTGAAACAATTGAATGTACGAAATAAAGAGCCTTGACTCTTATTCTCTACTCAGACACACACATACACACACAAAATCATGGATTTAAATGTAGAACCCAAAAACAAAAGTATGTAGGAAAAAAAAATTTGAGATTTCTTGGACACAAAGTACTAAACGAAGAAAAAAAAAGGACAAGTTGGACTTAAAATTCAAAATTTACGCAACATCTTAGGTCCTCTGGAAAGTACAAATTAAAACCACCATGATACACCATTTCACATACACTAGAATGACTGGGGGAAAAAAAAAACTAACATCCACAAATGCCAAGAATGTGAAGCCACTGGAACACTCCTATGTTGCTGCTGGAAGTATAAAATGAACAACCTCTTTGGAGAACTATTCATCAGTTTCTTAGTAAGCATTCACTTGCCATACGATTCAGCAAAACCATTCCTGAGCATTTATGCAAGATAAAATATGTCGGGGCGCCCAGGTAGCTCAGTCAGTTGAGCATCGGACTTTGGCTCAGGTCATGATCACACAGTTTGTGGGTTTGAGCCCTGCGTCAGGCACTGTGCTGACCTCTCAGCCTGGAGCCTACTTCGGATTCTGTGTCTCCCTCCCTCTCTGCCTCTACCCTGCTCCCCCTCTGTCTCTCTCTCCCTCTCTCTCAAAAATAAACATTAAAAAAATATATATGTTCACAAAAACATGAGTATACATAACTGTTGATAAGAGCCTTATTAATAGCCCAAAACAGAAGGTATAACTGGTGTATTCATAAAATGGAAAACTCAGCATTAGAAATGGGCTAATGCATATAACTTAATCTCAAAAACATCATTAAATGAAGTTAGAAAAGAATACATACTTCATGATTCAACGTAAGAACAGACCTAAAGTGAAGGAATGAAAATAGACGAGGAATCTGGTAGTGATAGAAATGCTCTATAACATGATTTGCATGATGGGTACAGGAGTGTATTCAAAGTTAATTCATCGAATGGAAAACCTAAGATCTGTGTGTTTTATTGAATGTGATAGTGGTGCATCAATTTTTTAAAATACTTTATAGGTCAGACAAGCGTCTGGAATAGTGAACTATCTCACACACTGTTACCCATGGGCTGAGTACCGTTGAATACCATACTAATTGTTCTTCGTGATACTTTCTAAAGTCATTAGATGTTAACCGAGGAAAACTGGTAGGGATATCCAGAGATACTTTTGTTTTTAACATACCTAGTCCATTAGACCAGTGTTGGATTTGTTTATTATTATAATTGAGAGAGACAGACGGAGTTAGAGTGAGTGGGGGAGAGGCAGAGAGAGGGGAGAGAGAGAGTCCCAATCTGCACTGTCAGTGCAAAGCCCAAACTCACAAACCAGGAGATTATGACCTGAGTCAAAATCAAGAGTCAGACGTTTGAGCCACCCAGGTGCCACTAGACCAGTGGTTTTCAACCCCTTTTCCACCCAAATGAACCTAAACCTAACACATTTCCGTCAAGAATAGTACCTTAGAGTCACTGCCCTGAAGGATTTCACATAAGGGATTCAGTGTGATCTGCTAACCAGAAATGCCCCCAGGAAAATTCTGTAAGAGAATCAAGGACTAATTTATGTTGACAATATTCTCTTAGTCAAGTCGCATGGAGTTAGTCCAGAGAAATGTGAATTAATGTCAATAAAGATTTAACGTTTAATAAAAAGCCTGTAAAAAGAGGATTCAGGTTGACGATTCAATTGAGTATTTTCATATAGATGGTTTCAAGACAGAATTAAGTATCTATAGACCCAGCAGTTCCCAAACTAAGCTGAGATGCCCTGGGCACTGTCGTAACCCGCAGGACATTGTGGGACATTTTAAATTCTCAAGGGAGACAGCAGTACTCAACACCACTCACAAACCACTGGAGTTTCTAGCTCAAGGCTGTTCAGTGTCAGCGTTAGATCATGTTACAGTACTTTAGAAGACAACACGTATTTGTGAAGCTGGGTTTCCAGAGGCCGCTGTTAAAAGCAAATGGAGACCAGCCTTGAAAATTCCCTAAGCAGGCAAAACCAGTTTAGTCCTACAAGCAAAGCTTAATTTAGCTTATTTTGCCAGACTGACGACCTGGGTCATTTCTTGTTTACACCTCTAAAAATCATAAATAAAACTTAAACTGTTTCCCAAGGTTGGTATGAGGTAACCACTGACCAATTCACTATCATTTAAGAAAATTCTAATACAACCAATGAATTTAGAATAAACTGTCACTGCTTTCTCACTATATAAACTGCTCACACCAACATACAACTGAGGGGCATCCAGCTGCTCAGTCAGAAGAACGTGAGACTCTTGATTTCGGGGTCATGAGTTCGAGCCCCACATTGAGTACAGAGATTACTGAAATAAATAAAACTTAAACACACACACACACACACACACACACACACACACACCTGAGCTTTATTCCATGTTTTGGTTTAAGTGCTCCCAGTTTACAAACTATTTTTAATTACTACTTTGGTGATTCACTGGTTTTGTTATTTCTGAACTTCTGACACTGTGATAAAAGCAAGTACCTCATGAAAGTCCATGTGGAACAGAAAATGAGTAGTAATGTCCAATTTGATTCCAAGGTTTGATAAGTTGCTTAGGGGCAGATACACACAACCCAATTAGTAATTATAATTTAAGGATGCAATATTTTAAATATGTACTATTTTTAAATATTTAGACCTAACTGGTTAATAAACAGTGCTAAGCATGGGGCACCTGGGTGGCTCAGTTGGTGAAAGCATCAGACTTCAACTCAGGTCATGATCTCACGGTTTGTGAGTTCGAGCCCCGCATTGGGCTCTGTGCTGACAGCTCAGAGCCTGGAGCTTGCTTCAGATTCTGGGTCTTCCTCTCTCTCTGCCCATCCCCTGCTCACACTCCGTCTTTAATAATGATTAAAATGTTTTAAATAAAGTAATAAATGGTACTAAGCATTTCTTGTGGTCTAGGGGGCCCCATTAAAAATTCCTTAAAAAACAGGGGCATCTGCAGGGTATAAAATCAATGCACAGAATTCGGTTGCATTTATATACACCAATAATTAAGCAGCAGAAAGAGAAATGAAGAAATTGATCCCATTTACAACTGCACCAAAAACCATAAAATACCTTGGAATAAGCCTAACCAAAGAGGTGAAATATCTACACGCTGAAAACCATAGAAAGTTTATGAAAAAAATTGAAGACACAAAAAAATGGAAAAATACTCCATGCTCATGGATTGGAAGAACAAATATTGTTAAAAATGCAATAGCATTTCTACCCAAAGCAATCTATGTATTCAATGCAATACCTATCAAAATAACACCAACACTCTTCACAGAGCTAGAACAAACAACCCTAAAATTTGTATGGAACCAGAAAAGACCCCAGTAGCCAAAGCAATCTTGAAAAAGAAAACCAAAGCAGGAGGCATCACAATCCCAGACTTAAAGCCGTCCTACAAAGCTGTAATTATCAAGACAGTATGATACCAGCACAAGAACAGACACTCAGATCAGTGGAATAGAATAGAGAACCCAGAAACGGACCCACAAACATATGGCCAACTAACCTTTGACAAAGCAGGAAAGAATATCCAATGGAATAAAGACAGTCTCTTCAGCAAGTGGTGCTGGGAAAACTAGACGGTGACATGCAGAAGAATGAACCTGGACCGCTTTCTTACACGATACACAAAAATAAACTCAAAATGGATGAAAGACCTAAATGTACGACAGGAAGCCATCAAAATCCTCGAGGAGAAAGCAGGCAAAAACCTCTTTGAGGGGTGGCTGGGTGGCTCAGTCAGTTAAGCGTCCAACTTCAGCTCAGGTCACGATCTCGTGGTCTATGAGTTCGAGCCCCGCGTCGGGCTCTGGGCTGATGGCTCAGAGCCTGGAGCCTGTTTCCGATTCTGTGTCTCCCTCTCTCTCTGCCCCTCCCCCGCTCATGCTCTGTCTCTCTCTGTCTCAAAAATAAATAAACGTTAAAAAAAAATTTTTAAAAAAAAAACCTCTTTGATGTTGGACACAGAAACTTCTTACTAAACACATCTCTGGAGGCAAGGGAAACAAAAGCAAAAATGAACTACTGGGACCTCATCAAAATAAAAAGCTTCTGCCCAGCGAAGGAAACAATCAGCAAACCTAAAAGACAAGTAACGGAATGGGAGAAGATATTTGCAAATGACATATCAAATAGAGGGTTAGTATCCAAAATCTGTAAAGAACTTATCATACTCAACACACAAAAAAATAATCCAGAGAACAAGGGCAAAAGGCATGAATAGACACTTTCCCAAAGAAGATATCCAGGTGGCTAACAGACACATGAAAAAATGTTCAACATCACTCATTATCAAGGAAATACAAATCAAAACCACAATGAGATGCCCCCTCACCCGTCAGAATGGCTAGCATTAACAACTCAGGCAACAACATGTAGGAGAGGATACGGAGAGAGAGGATCTCTTTTGCACTGCTGGTGGGAATGCAAACTGGTGCAGCCACTCTGGAAAACAGTATGGAGGTTCCTCAAAAAACTAAAAATAGAACTACCCTACAACCCAGCAATTGCACTACTAGGCATTTATCCATGGGATACAGGTGTGCTGTTTCAAAAGGACACACACACCCACGTTTATAGCAGTACTATCAACAATAGCCAAAGTATGGAAAGAGCCCAAATGTCCATCGACAGATGAATGGATAAAGATGTGGTATATACATACAATGGAGTATTAGCAATCAAAAAGAATGAAATCTTGCCATTTGCAACTACGTGGATGGAACTAGAGGATATTATGCTAAGCGAAATTAGAGAAAGACAAATATGACTTCACCCATATGTGGAATTTAAGATACAAAACAGATGAGCATAAGGGAAAGGAAGCAAAAATAATATAAAAATAGCAAGGGGACAAAACATAAAAGACTCTTAATATATAGAGAACAAACTGAGGGTAGCTGGAGTTGAGGGTGGGGGGCATGGGCTAGATGGGCAAGGGGCCCATCCCAGTTGTTGGGATGATCACTGGGTGCTATATGTAGGGGATGAATCACTGGATTCTACTCCTGAAATCATTGTTGCACTATATGCTAACTTGCATGTAAATTAAAACAAAACAAAAACAAACGAACAAAACAGGAGCACCTGGGTGGTTCAGTTGGTTAAGCATCTGACTCAGTTTTGGCTCAGGTCATGATCTCACGGGTTCATGACTTCAAGTCTCAAGTCAGGTTCCATGCTGTCAGCGAGGAGTATGCTTGGGATTCTCTCTCTTTTCCCCCAATCCCTTCTCTCTCTCTCAAAATAAGTAAACTTCAAAAAAAAAAAAGATTAAAAATGTTTTAAAAACTAAATGTTCTATAAAGTGAGAAAGAACCACTGATAGCTTTTTCACTGAAAAACACAGAATGTTCCTAGACACATTTGGACTTATTTTTGTATAAGATTTTATTTTTAAGTAATCTCTACACCCAATATGGGGCACAAACTTACAACCCCAAGGACAAGAGTTGCACGCTCTATCCACGTAGTCAGCCAGGTGCCCCATTTGGATTTCTTAAAGCTAGAGAGGGAAAAACATAGGGAAACGACTTCCCTATTGTGCTCAAATTTTTAGGAACACCTCTAGGATTTTTAAATCATAAACAACTATTATAGACCATTAAATTTCATAAATATCTGCCTGGTAGGGTGGCCAGCCTTCCCAGTCTGCCAGGACTAAGGTGTTTTTAAGATGCAGGGCTTCTGGTGCCAAAATCGGAGAAGTCCCCTGCAAACCAGAACAATTTGGTCACTCTACTGCCTTCACTGAAAACACCCCAAGCATTTTAGTTAGAGGCCTAATTTAAAGCAAAATGACCTGCCTTGAATTTCACCTCCATTCTGCTGTTTCTATAGGAGGCAAAATGTTAAATGCAGTGATTCTCAGAAATAGTTGTACATTAGAATCACATCAGGAGCTTTTTAAAACACTAAAATCCATCACTGTCCTTGGTATTTTGATAAAGTCTGGAGACTTTTTACATTTTTTTAAAAAAGCTTTTATTTTTAAGTAATCTCTACACCCAACATGGGGCTCAAACTCACAACCCCAATACCAAGGGTTGCAGGGACCACTGATTAAGCAGCGCAGGCGCCCCTGGAGACTTTTTTAAAAACCGATTTTAAAAGAATTCTCAGGGGGCGCCTGGGTGGCTCAGTCAGTTAAGCATCCGACTCTTGGTTTCAGCTCAGGTCCTGATATTGCAGTTTGTGGGTTCCTGCCCCACATCAGGCTCTGTGCTGACTGTACAGAGCCTGCTTGGGATTCTGTCTCCCTCTCTCTCCTGCTCGCGTGCTCTCTCTAAAATAAACATTTATAAATAGATAGATAGATAGATAGATCGATAGTTAGTTCTGGGGTGGGGCTCTGTCAGTTGAGCGTCTGACTCTTGATTTTGGCTCAGGTCATGATCTCACTGTTCATGGGTGCGAGCCCCATGTCAGGCTCTGCCCTGACAGCACAAAGCCTGCTTGGGATTTCTCTCTCTCTCCCTCTGTCTGCTCCTTCCCACCCCCTCTTTCTCAAAATGAATAAATAAACTTTAAAAAGAAAACCAAAGAGATCTGACTCAGGCATTTGTGAGGTTCAACATTAGCCCCACCAGCCACCATCTGTGCCACTTCAGAACAGCTGCTTACCTCTCTAAAGCGATCTCATTTGTAAAATGGAGTAGAAGCACCTGTCTCATAAGGTTTGATGAACAATAAGAGACATGAGATGCCTTGCACAGTGTCTGGAACAGAGGAGCCCTTCTAATGGGTTAAAGACTAGCTTATCCCTGAAAACTGAAAAGTTAAATATATCATTCTTCTTCTAATAGGAAAAACCTAACAGTTTGAATGCTGTGCATTATACAAAAGACTCAGGGAGTTATTTCTTTTAAACCATTAATTGCCCTACTGCAACGCTAAATGGAGGTTTAAACACAACACACTCTTGAGCAACATGATGGAATGTGCAGATTCAAGGTCTTGTCCTCCCACAGAAACATTGAAAGACAAGCAGGAATGGTCACAACCAACTTTTGCGGAACTGTGGGAAGCAGTCATGTTTATATTAACCAAGCGAACACAGGATCAAATAAAAGGCAACTTATAAAAAGGCAGGAAGTCACCAAGATACCAACATAGGTTGTTCCAGACTTCGTGCCTCCTCACGAGAATTGACAAGTATGCATGAACACCACTGAAAAAACCTGGAACACAGAAGTGAGGCTGAAGCACCCTACACACACACACCACAGAGACCAAGACAGACTCCATTAAAAAAGAGAAGCATCTACACGCTCACCACGTTGCCCCTCTTTAGGCTGAGGCAGCACCACAGCAAGAGGCCTTCCCTGAGCCTGTGGTTCCCCCAGGGGGAAAAGAGAACACAGGATGGACGTCCGGCATCCCCCCGCACATCTGGTCACTTACTGGGACTCCCACCCAGTCTTACCTCCTGGAAAAGCCTGGTCAGGACACTGGACACTGTGCTCGAGCAGAGAGAGCAGCAGGGCAGAGTTGACCATCCTCCGAGCAAAGCCAGTGGTACCATTCAGCGGGAGAACCTGGGGGGCAAGTCAGCTTTGGTCAAGACCACAAACAGCCTACTTATCCAGACTTCAAGCTAGGCCCCCTGCTCCACCCAGGGTGGAGAAGAAAAATTTGCAACACTGCCAAGTGTAGCTCCTGGTCCCTCCTAACCGGGAAGCCTGACTACGAACACCTAAGAGGATGCTGAGAGCTGGCTTTCCTGCTTTTTCTGGGCAGGAAGCTACATCATAGGCCCAATCACTGCTGAGTAGCTCTTGGCCCCATCTGAGTGGGAAAACTAACCAGGAACAGCTGGGAGGCTGCTTGGAGCTCACTCTCCTGCTCTATTTAGGTAGGGAAGCTAGTTGACAGCCCTTCCCACTGCTGAGGGTGGCTCCTGAATCCCGCTGGCCCAGAAAGCTTGGCTGGAACACCAGGAAAGCTCCATAAGCCTAGCAACAATTAAGTGGAGACTCTAGCAGGGTCAGCTGGCTCCATCGGGCCGGAGACTTCAGTGCACAGTCTTGTCCCATGTACGTCCCCAAACAAGTTGCGGTGCAGGACCTGGGACCTGTTCTGCTGCCCTGCTAGCACAGGGTGGCTAATTCATAATCCTACCTGCTGCTGAATATAGCACCTCATCCTGCCTAGTAAGCCTGACCAGAGAACCCAGGCAACCACAGAGCCCAATCTACAGCCTTGCTTGATCAGGGAAATAAGCCAGCAGTCCTATCCAATGTTCTCAGCCAGCAGCATCCCACACCCACCTCGGAGCTCCAGCAGTGGCCTCATCCCAAAATAGACCCTGATAGCAAGTCCCGCCTGCCCAAGGATGCTACCAGCTGACAAGTCTAAACATTCAAACTGAGAAGATGGTGAAGAGCTTTCCCTGCCAAAGCAATCCTAAAAAGTCTAGAAGAGAGACTGCTTACTCAAATGTGTAGATATCAACATAAGGAGTCAAGGGTTGCAAAAAAAACAGATAAACATGACACCATAAGGAAACTAGTAAAACGCTAACAACTGACCCTAAAGAAATGGAGATCTGTGCACTGTCAGAAAAAGAATAATCCTCTTAAAGAAATTTAGTGAACTTCAAGAACACACACACACGACTAAAGGAAGTTAGGAAAACAATGCATAAACACAATGAGAAGTCCAACAAAGAAAGAAAAGCCAAACAAACAGGAATCCTAGGGTTGAAAAATACAATGACTGAAGAACTCAATAGACAGCTTCAAAAGCAGACTCAACCACGCAAAAGAAAGAATCAGTGACCTTGAAGATGGGACATTTGAAATTATCCAGAGGGGAAAAAGAAAAAAGAATGAAAAAGAGTGAAGAAAGTCTATGGAGCTTATGGGATACCATCAAAAGAAACAATATCATTATGGGAATTCCAGAAAGAAAAAGGGATAGAAAGTACAGTGGACCCTTCAAAAATGCAGGGGTTAGGGGTGCCAACCCCTACACACTTGCAAATCTACATAAAACTTTTGACTCCCCCAAAACTTAATAGCCTATGACTTAACTAATAGCCTATGAGTGTTGGAAGCATTACTGATAACACAATTAACACATATTCTGCATATGGATTTAATATATAATACATATACTGTAATCTTACAGTTAAGCTAGAGAAGATAAAATATTAAGAGTATCACAAGGAAGAGAAAATATATTTACAGTACCACAGTGTCAAAAAAAAAAACCCCACGTACAAGTGAACCCACACAGTTCAAACCTGTGTTGTTCAAGATCAATTGTATATTTAAAGCAATAATCCTTGAAAATTTCCAAAACCTTGAGAGAAAAATGAACATCCAGATCTATGAAGACCAAAAGACCCCAAATAGGTTGAATTTGAATAGACCTACACTGAGACACATTATAAATTGTCAAAAGACCATTTATGGCAAGTCAACAGCTAACATATTCAATGGTTAAAGGTTCAAAGCTTTCCCTCTACTAAGATCAGGAACAAGACAAATGCACTCCCTCTCAACAGCTCCTATTCAACGTAGTACTGGAAATCCTAGCCAGAGCAATCAGGCAAGAGGAAGAAATAAAGGCATCAGATTGGAAAGGAGGTAAAATTGACTTTACTCACACATGACATGATTTTATATGTACAAACTCCTAACAATTCTACCAAAAAACATTTAGATCTAACCAAAGAATTCTGTGAAGTTCCAGGAAACAAAATTAACATACAAAAATCAGTAGTGTTTCTATAAACTAACAATGATTCTTGGAAAATCAGTGAAGTAAACAATCCCACTTACAATAGCATCAAAAATAATATAAATACTTAAATTTAAACAGGAAGTGAAAACTCTATACACTAAAAACTATACAATGCTGATGAAACGAATCAAAGAAGACACAAATAAAGGGAACTGTATCTCATGTTCATGTATTGGAGGGATTAATATTGTTAAAATGCCCATACTACCCCAAACCATCTATAGATTACATGGAATTCCCATTAAGATTCCAATGGCATTTTTTACAGAAAAGAAAAAAAAAAAAAATCCTGAATTTACACGGAAAACAAATAGCCCAAGCAATCCTGAGAAAGGAGAACAAAGTAGAGGCATCAAACTTGCTGATTTCAAGCTATATTTTAAAGCTACAGCAATCAAAACAGTATGGTCCTGGCTTAAAAACAGACATCTGGACCAGTGGAATAGAATTGAGAACCCAGAAATAAACCCATGCCTACACAAGCAACTAATACATGACAAAACAGACAATACTCAATATAGTCTTTCAATAGATGGTGGTGGAAAATTTGCATATTCACATCCAAAAGAATGAAACTAGACCCCTGTCTTTCACCATCCACAAAAATTAACTCAAAATGAATTAAAGACTTAAATGAAAGACTGGAAACCATAAAACTCCTAGAAGAAAACATAGGAAAAAAGATTCTTCACATAGGTCTTGGCAATGATTTTTTGGATATGCCACCTACATAAAGCTCAAGGAACAAAGTAAAAATGATTGGGACTACATGAAATTAAAAAAGCTTTTTGCACAGCAAAAGAAAAGACAACATGCAGAATGGGAAAACACACACAGGAATCTTATTCAGCCATAAAAAAGGAATTCCTGCCATTTGTGACGATACGGATGGAACTTTTCCCATGTTTTTTTTGTTGTTGTTGTTTGTTTTGTTATATGTATGATTATTAATAAACTTTTTGTGGTAATTATTTCACCATACATGAAAGTCATATCATTATGCTGTATACCTTAAACTTACACAGTGCTATAGGTCAACTATATTTCAATAAAACTGGAAAAAATAATAAACATAATGATAGGAAATCTTTGTGACATTTTTATTTGCCCTTTTGATGGGGCAGCAGTCTTGAAAATGGCAGCGGTAGTTTCTGTGTTGGACCTTGGTCCCCATTGCTGGAAGGAACAGAACAGACCACTGACAAATTATGGTTTATATCTACACTAGCCTATCCATGGTGGAAGGACTGAAGCGGAGCACTCATCTCTGCTCTCACCTTAAACTCAGTCCAGAAAGCAACAGGTATTGCTCAAATACGGGTGTAAGGCAAACCAACAATCCACAAAGGCCTGGGTGAAAAGATATCATTGAGATACACAACAGATCACCTAAAGACTGGGAGAAAAAGCTTGGGGTGGGGGGGAACGGGGGGGGGGAGTTCCTTTGGGAAATTAAGATACTCAAAAGCATATAGTCAAAAGAAATTTAGAAAGCCACACGTACGCCAAGGGCAAGAAGCATGGTAAGAAAAGATCCGAGAGGATCCTAAGTTTTCCACTCGGGCTGTTAGGCTTAGTGCGAGCCTGGGTAAGTGTTGAGGGAATAACCCAGAAGAGACAATTGGCAAAGACTGGGAGAGGTATTTGTTTTAGCTCCTGGCTTTCAAGGAAATACTGTTTCAAGTTAAGAAACAGACTCAGTGATCACCCACAATAAGGAATCAAATCTCTGCCAAAATAGCTTGGAAACATCAGTAAACAAATGGACTGCAATCCCATAATCGTAATAAAGGAAACTCTGGGGAAGGAGGGGAAATCTGATATCCAGAATCATACCATAATATTTAAATGTCCAGTTTTCAACAAAAAAAGTCAAAAGACATTCAAAGACACTGGAAAGTATGGCCACTCAAAGGAACAAAATAGTAGAAAACATCCCTGGAGAACCACAGACATCGGAATTAATAGACAAAGCCTTCAAAGCAACTGTCTTAAATATACTCAAAGAACTAAAGGGAACCAGGGACAAGGAATTAAAGAAAATCAGAAAAGGGATAAGTGAACAAAATGAGAATATCCATAAATACACAGAAATTATCAAAAGGAACCAAACAAATTCTGAAGCTAGAAAGTAAAATAATTGAAATTAAAAGTTCACTAGTAGAGTTTAACAGCTAATTGTACCAAAATGGAAAATAGAATCAGCAAACTTGAAAACAGGACAATTACAGTGACCAAGTCTGAGGACTAGAAAGAAAATAGAAAGAAGAAAAGTGAATAGAGCCTGAGGAACTGGAGGGACACCAGCAAACAGACCAGCATATTATCAATGTCCCAGAAGAAAGAAGCAGAAGGAATATTTGAAGAAATAATGGCCAAATACATCCAAAATTTGAGCAAAGACATGAATTTGCAAATCCAGAATCTCTGTGAACTCCAAGTGGGATAAATGTAGAGGCCCACACCAAGACAGTAGAATGAAACTGTCGAAAAACAAAGGCAGGGAGAATCTTGAGAGCAGCAAAAAAGAAACGCTCTTCCTCAAGATCAAAAGATCCTCAATAAAAGTAACAGCCAATTCTCAGCAGAAACCATAGAGGCCAGAATGCTATGGGGTGACTATTTAAAGTGCTCAAATAATAATACCGCCAACCAATAATTCTGTATCTGGCAAAACCATCCTTCAAAAATAAGGGAGAAATGAAGATGTTCCCAGATAAACAAAACCCGAGGGAGTTCCTTGCAATCAGAGCTGCTCTACAGGAAATGCTAAAGGGAATACTGTGGGCAGAAAAAAAAGAACATCAGACAGCAACCTGAATCTGTATGATGAAATAAAGGTCTCCAGTAAAGGTAAGTACAGACAAATGCATACAAAACAATTATAAATCCGTTATGGAGCACACACTCTATAAAGATAAAATCTGTGACATCAATAATATAAAGGCAGAACAGAACTTTGTAGTAGAGATTTTGTATGCTATGGAAGTTATGTTAGTATCAGTTCAAACTAGATTATTATAAATTTCGGATGTTAAATGTAATCTTCATGGTAACCACAAAGGAAACATTTAACAAATATACCTGTAAAGGAATGGAGAAGACAATCAGTTCACTACAAAAAAATCAACAACACAGAAGAAAGCAGTAATGGAGAAAACGAGAAGCAAAAGGGGTATAAAATATGAAGAAAACAAATAACAAAATAGTAAGTCCATTCTTTTTACTAATTGACTTAAATGTAAATGTGTTAAACTCTCCAAACAAAAGACAGAGATTCTCAAACAGATAAAAAAAAACAAAACACAAGATCTAGCTCTATGCTGTCTATAAGAAACTCACTTTAGTGCCAGACACAAAAGATATGTGTGTGTGTGTATGTATGTATGTATGTATATATATATAATTTTTTTTTTTTTAAAGTAAAGTCGACCCCCAACATGGGGCTTGAACTCATACCTTAAGATTAATAGTCCCATGCTCTACTGGGGAGCCAGCCAAGCTCCCCGAAAAAGATACTCTCTGTAAACAGTAACCAAGACAGCAGAGGTGGCTGTAGTAATATAGGGCAAAATAGACTATAAGCAAAAAACTGTTACAAGAAACAAAGTATATTACATATTGATAAGTCAATTCATCAAAAAGATAGAATAATTTATGTAGTGAACAATATGCCCCCAAAATACATGAAGCAAACACTGACAGAATTAAAGGGAAAACTAGAGAGTTCTATAATAATTGTTGGAAAATTCAACATTCTGCTGTCAAAATGGATAAAACACTTACAAGGTCAATAAGAAAACAGAAGACTTGGACATTATAAATTAATTAGACCTAACAGATGTTTACAAAACACTCCACCCAGCAACACAATCTAGTTTTCTCAAGTGCACGTGGAACACTCCGCAGGACAGACCACATGTTAAGCTACAAAACAACTTTCCATAAATTTTAAAATGATACTTTGAAATCATACAAAGTATCCTCTCTGACAAAAGGGAAAGTGGAAAATTCATAAATAGGTGGGAATTAAACAGCCCCAATGCAAATCCAGAAAAGGGGTTAAAGAAATGGAAAGGAATATTTAAATATATATGTACCAGCAATTACATTCCAGGGTATAAGCCTGGAATATGTTTAAAAAGAATATAAAAATAGCACCTCAAAGAGATACTTGCATGTCAGTCTTCATTGCAGCATTATTCACAATAACCAAAAGGTGAAAATAACCCAAGTGTGCATCAAGAAATGAATGGATAAACAAAATATAGTAATTATACAGTAGAATATTATTTAGCCATAAAAAGAAATGAAATCCTGATGTTATAACATGGATGAATCTTGAAAAAATATTCGCGAAATAAGCCAAATGCAAAGTACAAATATTTTGTGATTCCACTTAAAAGAAGTATCCAGAATAGGTAAATTAATAAAGAGTAAAAAATAAATAAGGAGTAGAATGGGATTTACCAGGAGCTTGGAAGAGAGGGGACAGGAATAGAGAGTTACTTAATGAGTTTGTTTGTGGTAAGGAAAAAGTTCTAGTGGTGATGGCCACACAGCATTGTGAATGTAACTAATGCCACCCAAATCATACACTTAAAAATGGTTAAAGGGCAAATTTTGCTATATATCTTACAATACAAATTTTTATCCTATACACATTAATATATTAAGATTTACTTTGTTTCTGGAGGAAAACTCACAAGAATTTTAAAGATAATTTTAGAGTGAAATCAGTATTCATTGTGTTATGAACACATGTACTTATGAGCTGATCATATTTACCCAGCTTTAGATCTTGAAATGTATCATTCATCTGCTCCTCTGCCAAGGTTGAATGAAGTATGTTTACCATGGTAAAAAATGAACAGGCTTTAATGATTATCTTTTGACAAGTTAAAGGGAAAAAAAGTATTGGGCACCTCGGTGTGGCTGTCGGTCAAGCATGACTCTTGATTTCAGCTTCAGGTCACAATCTCATGGTCATGAGATTGAGCCCAGCATCGTGGAGCCTGCTTGAGATTCTTGATTCTCTTTCTCTCTCTCTCCTTCTGCCCCTCCCCCACTCATTCTCTCTCTCTCTCTCTCTCTCTCTCTAAAAAAAAAAAAAAAAAAGAGAGAAGAAAAATATCAGACTCTTGTTAAAATTTTTGAGCTTTCTCAGCAAGTAATACATATAAGTGGTAAATTCCACTGCTTCCTAAGTGTAATCAGAATGTTGTGTAACAACTATTAGTAAAAAAGATCAAGGATGCACTGAATGTTGAGAACCTCAAGGTTAATATCTAAAAATTTATTTTGGAGAAGAAATCTATTATTGAAAAAATGGCTACATAGGCTAATTTGTCAGATGAATTATTCAAATTACCATTAAAATACACCATAGGGAAAAAACAAATCCACAAGGACAGAGAAAACAGGACAAGAGGCAAGCAGTACAAACCACTGAAAGCCTATGAATGAGACACAAAACCAGAGGAGAGAACAGGACAAGAAACAATCAGAACACAATTCTGACAAAGCAAACGGATGGATTAGCAGACTCAAGAAAGGCAAATCAAGCCAGCAGTGGAGAAAGGTGAGAATCAACCTAATTCGCCCTCATAATTGTCCAGTCAGCAGATTCAATACCCCGGCAGCTGGGGGTTAAGGACAGTGGCTAATAGAAGAACCTAATGAGAAGTATTTGGAGGTTATATGCCTAATATCCCTTCCTCTATTCCTCACCATTGCTTGTCTAGCCCTTCCCCAGGCCAGTAAAAGGCCAGAAGTTTATTCTCTAGACATCTGAAAGACGGTTTTTCTGGACTTCCGGTACTGAGGGTAGCAAGCCAGTAGCGTGTTGGTGGGGAGGGGAAAGTTGGACAAGCTAGCACATACACATATAGTGACTGAAACCCCATACTTCTTCCCCCATCAGGTTCTCACAACACCGGCAGACAGATCCTTGCCATCCAGGAGGGAGACTGGAAGCCTCTACTCTGGAGAATGTGACCAATCCAAGACATTCACATATGTGGAGAACAGAACTCCCAAAACAAGTCCACCCCAATAACCCTAAAAACAACCCTTCTCACAAGTCCAAGGCTCCTAATCAGCTTTTTAGTCCACTATTTGACCAGAAATAGACAGCCAAGGATTGTCAGATGTCCTGGAAAAGCCTAAAACAGGAAAAGAAAAAAAAAAAAAAAAAATGTGTACACACACACACACACACACACACACAGAAGAAATTTGAAGAAAACAGATCCTACAGAAAAACAACTTCATAAAAAAACCCCAACAAAACAACAACACACAAACACTATCACGAATGTACTGAATGGTAACAGAAGACATCCATAGGCAAAAATATAAAATAAGAACAAAGTACCATGTAAGAAAAGGAGCATCCAGAAATCAAAAAGGGATCTTCAGATTTAAAATTATGAGAGCAAAGAAGAGTTAGAAGACTGAATTAAAGAGAGATGAGGTTGGGGAAGGGGGGAAAGAGATCCAGTCCTGGAGAACCAACATCAAATTAACTTCTCCCAAAAGAGAAAAGCAGAGGAGAGGAAATCATCAATGAACAAGAAGTTTCCCAGAAACAAAAGACACAAGTTAGCATACTGAGAGGGTTCATCAAATACTGGACATAATGGATACAGACCCACACCAAAGCACATCACTGTGAAATTTCATTACCTTGAGGAGCAAGATAGTCTACAAGTTTTCAGGTCACAAAGAACTGAAATCGAAATAGTTTTGGATTTCTCAACACAACTGGAAACAAGACGGTGTAACAGTATCTTCAAAATTTGGAAGGAAAACTACTTCACACCTAGAATTCTATAAAATTACCAAATAGGACAGACATGCAAGGACTCCAAAGATTTACCTCCATACATACTTCCTCTGAAAGCTACCAAAAGATGTGCTCCACCAAAATAAATCAGTAACCAATAAAATAAAAAACAAAACATCCAGAAAAAACTCAGCACAGGAGAGAAGTCAATGCAAATCCCAAATTAGCCAGGCACCAGAGGGTAGATCTGAGCAGCATAATTCAAAACAGGTTGAGGGTTGCCCTCAATACCATATGCCATTATATGCCAGATTTCCATTCCACTCTCAGCTACATGGATCAGCAAGGATACTCACATTGTCCTACAGAAGCATAGTTCCGACCTATCCTGTGAGCTGGAGCTTGATTCTTCATGAGCTGAAAACCAGAAAATATAGAAGTCTACTCCCTCCAACCCCATTTCTGCCAGACATCAATTGTCAGATGCCCTGTGGTAAGCCTTCTTGTTAAGCAGGACTCACTCATGAACTTGGCCACGAACTACCTCAAAGTGACTTTTGCAAACAGAGAAAATGCAGCCAGACTATGAGCAAAAGACTGTTACCTTCTCCATGAAGCCTTCATGTAATAATGATAATTTTGTCCTTTTTTATCTGCCAACAGGTTTTCCAAAACAAGTATGTTGTTTTAGAATGTATATGTATACAATAAAATCAAACGAGACACAAGGGAATGATTAACACAAAGTCAGGATAGTGCTTGTATCTGGGAGGGGAGAAGGATGCAATTGCAGACACATAACAAGCTTCTCAAACCCTAGTAAATGTTCTATTTCTTAACCTTTCTGGATCTTACTACATGTTTCACCTCTTACCCTGAGGTGGGTACATCAATACTCACTTTATTATTACTCTTTATATCATACACTTTTTATAATTTATTCCACAAACTGAAAGAAATCCCATCACTTCCGTGTTCAGATTCCAGGCTCAATGAAAAGAATTTTGGTAATGATTTGACTCTGAAGTAATAAACTGACATGCTAATTTTATTTTTTTGCAACAGTACTCATAAACTAATGAATGTTTAATTGATTTGATGACTATGTCCTTGTATATAAAATTAAATTGGTCTTTAAGTAAATCCTCTGGGAGTCAGCACATCCTCTGCGAATAACCAAACTGAGTCTCAGAATCAGGATTTTCTCGATGCTTCAATTTCATGCCATATTGCAGCTTCAATTTTTGAAGTGTCATATTCCCTCATCATATCAAACTCAAGCCACGGCTGACTCCACTTCTGAGCTTCTTTCATTTGCTCTTCAGTCAAACAAAGATCAAATCTGATTCCTTTAATATTAAATTTTGGACGTTCCCAGCGTTTGGACCAGGGCTTAGGCTTCATTTTTACTTTCAGCTACAGATGATATTAAAAAAAAAAAAAAAGAAAAGAAAGAGAAAGAAAGAAAGAATTTGTTTAGTAGCAAGCAAAATTCTTCTAAAAGTTTTCATTAAGGTGACTCTTTCTTTATATAGAACGTTCAGTTCTACAAATACAACTCATACCTGATTAACAGGAACGTCGTGGCTCGTTTCTTGTACGACTGGCTTCATATTCATATCAAAAGTGCTATATTCAGGAAGGGCATCTCGTAAGTATAGCAAACTATCGTCCAGCCGTTTCTCTAATTTGACCACTTGGATCTCTTGGATTCGAGGATTATAAAGTTCAAAGCAAATCTCAACACCTAAACAGAGAAAACATATTCTTACCATCTGAACCCAGACGCCTGTATATGCCTTATACAACAGTAAAAACTATTTTATAATGGAACTAGCACAGGGTTTTGCACATAGGAAATGTGACATAAATTTGTAATTTTTAAGATAAAGATTATCGAAAGAAAAAAATAAAGTCCATGTAGATTAAAAAGTGAAAAAAATCTGAGTTAGAATGATAGTCTAAAGAAAAATGTCTTCTATAAATACAGTCACACATCTCTTCACTTCTGGTACTATTTTTTTTTTCAAATCCTTTTTTATTTATTGGTCTGGCCCAAAAAGATCTTAAGAGACCATGATAACAGTGTTAAAATTGTTTAGGGTCTAGTATCAGAAGAGGGATTAGATCCTGAGAATGTTTTCTTCATCTCCTTTTCTTTTTAGTGTTTAAATATACATCCAAGTTAGTTAGCATATAGTGCAATAATGATTTCAGAAGTAGATTCCAGTGACTCATCCCCTATGTGTAACACCCAGTGCTCACCCCAGCAAGTGTCTTCCTTAATGCCTCTTACCCATTTAGCCCATCCCCGCACTCTTCACTTCTGATACTATTAACCTGGAGAAAATCTGAGTAAATTCTTTACTGTCACATTTTTGTTTGTTTCCCAACTACTTATAAAACTTGATCTCCTACATTAAGGGCAACAGGAGTAATGATGCAAAGAGTTAATACATTTTTAAGTTCTAACTTTGGTTTAGAAGTCCCTCCTAAGGATGGCCTAAGTTTTATTTATTTATTTTTTAATCCAGATCAGTTCCTTTTTAAAATTTTTTTTATATTAGAGAGAGAGAAAGTGCACAAGTGAGGGAGAGAGGCAGAGGGAGAATCTTAAGCAGGCTCCACACTCAGTGCAAAGCCCAATGCAGGGCTCAGTCCCATGACCCTGGGATCATGACCTGAGCCAAAATCAAGAGTCGGACACTCAAACGACTGAGCCACCCAGGCACCCCAGGATGGCCTAGGTTTTAAAACATGCTGGGGCTCAGGGCACCTGCGTGGCTTAGTTGGTTAAGCGTCCGACTTCGGCTCAGGTCATCATCTCACAGTTCATGGGTTTGAGCCCTGTGTCGGGCCCTGTGCTGACAGCTCAGAGCCTAGAGCCTGCTTCAGATTCTGTGTCTCCCTCTCTCTCTGCCTCCCCTCCACTCACACTCTCTCTCTCAAAAATAAATAATAAAACATTAAAAAAAAAAAAAAACATACTGGGGCTCTCCATATGAAGCAAGCTAGGAACAGCATTGCTGTTTCAAGATGCTACAAGTAATAGTTTAAGATACAACCTCTGTTAGCACCAAACACTTAAGGGAAAGAGTATATTCTGAGGTTTCCTGAAATAATCCCAAGAGAAATACAAATATGTATGAACAACATTTAATACCAGGATTTAATCCATTATTTCCTATATACCTATTCTGTTCCAAGTACTGATCTAGGGATTGTGCCTATAGTGAACTCAAAATAGATCAAATCCTTCTCCTCTCATAGAGCTTATATTCTAGTGGATGACAATAAATAGACACACCAAAATTTCATTTACAATTCATAATTTAAGGTAATTTCATATAGTCAATATAAACAAAGTGATAATACTGTGGCTGGGGAATAAATAGTATATGAATAGTAAAGCCAGGGAAAGCCTCTCTAAAAACACAATTTAGACTGACACTACAAATAGCCAAGAGTGCTCAAGGCAGAAAGAACAGCAAATGCAAAGGCCCTGGGGTCTTAACAAACTTGCTATATTGGGGGGAAAAACAAAACAAAACAGAAAAAGGCCTTTTTGGCTGGAGCACAGTAAGTCAGTGGGCCAGGAAAGTTAACCAGGAATACAGCATAGCTGCAGGCAGGAAGGAGGCAGGGCGGCATGGACACAAGTGGTGGCCATGGAGACGGAGAACCAAACAGAACTGGAATATATTTTTTGGAGATTAAGCCAAGAAAACTTGACTGACTGGATATATGAAGAGAATAATTAAAAATAGCTCCTGAATTTTTGATTAAGTAAGTACGTACGCAGTGGTGCCACTTATGGACATAGAAAAAACCAAGAGGAACACACTGTGAGGAAAACAATCCTATTCTGAGCTTGTCGTATGCTTAAAAGATATCCACCCGGAAATGTCAAAGAGGTAGTTGTATGTACAAATCCGGAACCTGGACAGGGTCAGTCCTTGAGATCTAAATTTGGGAGTTCTCGGGGCGCCTGGGTGGCTCAGTCGGTTAAGCGTCTGACTTCAGCTCAGGTCATGATCTCACGCTCATGGGTTCAAGCCCCATGTCGAGCTCTGTGCTGACAGCTCAGAGCCTGGAGCCTGCTTTGGATCTGTGTCTCCCTCTCTCTGCCCCTCCCCTGCTCATGCTCTATCTCTCTCTCTCAAAAATAAACATTAAAAAAAAAATTCTTTTTTTTAATTTGGAAATTCTCATCATATGGATGGTATTTAAAGCCAGTGGACTAGGAAAAACACCAAAGAAAGGAGTATCGATGGGGAAGGTTGAGACAGGTTGTAACAGTCAAAAGTACCTTAGAGGAGGGCAACAGGGAGTGAACATTTTTGGAGTATTCAGTGTTCAGTACTTCATGTAGAATATCACCCACAACAGACCACAACACTAAGGCAGAAACTATTATATCTCAGTTTTAAGAAAGAATATCAGGGGCGCCTGGGTGGCTCGGTTGGTTAAGCGGCCGACTTCAGCTCAGGTCATGATCTCACGGTGAGTGAGTTCGAGCCCCGCATCGGGCTCTGTGCTGACTGCTCAGAGCCTGGAGCCTGTTTCAGATTCTGTGTTTCCCTCTCTCTCTGCCCCTCCCCTGTTCATGCTCTGTCTGTCTCTGTCTCAAAAATAAATAAACGTTAAAAAAAAAAATTTTTTTAAAAGAAAGAATATCAAACCAAGGTCCATCTCACACACCTATGATCATGGTTTTCTACTGCAAGGCTTCTCCAAACACATGATCTGATCGAAGGCACACATTTCTGCAACTTGTAAGCCTTGCTAAGCTCCGACATGCACGGCACCACAGGTCATTACAAGATGAGTCCCGCATCGGGCTCTCTGCTATCAGCACACAGCCCGCTTCAGATCCTCTGTCCCCCAATCTCTCTGCCTCTCCCCTGTTCAGGTACTTGCTCTCTCTCTCTCAAAAATAAATACACATTTTAAAAAAAAAGAAAAAAAGAAAATTTTACTGTTCTGCCATGTCGATTCATAATGTTTCTAGAATTTTGCCACTTGGGCCTCTGTCTTATTTATTAGGCATAACAAACAAGTTTTGCCTTTTTAAAAATTCCTCTAATTCTTATCAAACAACGATTATTGTGGTGACTATCATAATATAAAGCAAAATGGGGGCATTCATTTTAGGGAAAAGTGACTCATACGACATCATTATGTTTGTCTTAATGTTCTCATGGGTTATTGCCCCCTACACTGAATGTTCCCCACACTGTTAATAGTCACTTGTCTCCTCCTGTGATGCTGGCAGAGGTCGGAAAATCTGACAGTGGTCGTCCTGTGATGAAAGAAGCCCTCAAGGGAAAGCACAGCACTGACTGCTTACTCCGCAGCCTCCAGTCTCATCCCACTCTTAGGCCACGGGCCCAGGTCAGGCCTCGGAATCCCTTTCACTTTCAAGTTCCAGACGTTTTCTCCCGGCATGCAGAACACAAAATAGAACCTGAGATACCATTTTCCAGAAAATTAAACTAATGAAATGGAAGCTACCTTGTCCTTCAATAGTATTCCTAAGGATAAAAGTAGCTCCAAGGCCTGCTCCTGATCTCTGGATACAGATCCCTAGAAACCGGCTGGTTTTTCCGCTGGCATATGGGTCAGCTGTAGTAACACGAAGTATGCTTCCTACGAATTCAAAAGAGAAGTGAACTTTTACAAGACTTGCAGAAACACACAAACAGCATTTCTAGGTAACCTCCTAACTTCCTAAATGTTTTAATGTATTAGGAATAAGTATCTCATCTGGGCAAAACCCAGATCTGTGAAAAACACTCTTCCCTATGTGAAAAAAACTAAGCCCGCCCACCACCAATAATGAAAGCGTGCAGCTCTTACTGACCAACGTAGAACTCTGGAATGTGGAGTATTTTTCTCCTCTCTAACATATCTTTTCTTTCCATCTGAAATTTCAGAGGATTTGTTCTTCCCCTTGGAGGAATAAATTCAGGACTCAAGAACCTGTGAAGAATATAAATAAAAAAAAAAAAAAATTAAAGGCAAACTTAAAAATTAAAGATTATGATGCTGACGTGTTTTATTCTTTCTTCCTAAGAAATGTTGATTATTTATTTCTAAAACTGTTGTCGACGCTCAAGAAAATAGCTAACAATTCCTGAGTACTCACCTCGCATCCTGTTAAAGGTTTACGACACACCGAGAGCATAAATTAATCCTCACGACAATTAGGCGAGCATGCTGTCATCATCTCCTTTCACAGATGAAAATGAAGCTTGCAGAAGGTAAACTGATGTACTGTTATATTAGCTATGAACTAATCAAGTCAAGATTTAAACACAGGCATGTCTGTCAGACAACAAAGCCTATGGCCATAAACCACAAGCCTCACATCGAGTTGTGCGTGTTAAAATAAATTACACTGGATGGGCACTTGGGTGGCTCAGTCGGTTGAGTGTCCAACTTCGGCTCAGGTCGTGATCTCACGGTTTGTGAGTTGGAGCCCCGCGTCGGGCTCTGTGCTGACAGCTCAGAGCCTGGAGCCTGCTTCTGATTCTGTGTTTCCCTCTCTCTCTGCTCCTCCCCCATTCATGCTCTATCTTTCTCTCCTTCAAAAATAAACAAACACTAAAACAAAAATTTTTTTTGAATAAATTTAGTCTGGAAAAATACAAATATAAATCATTAACTATGACCTTAAAAATAATCTTCCTCTTCTCCTCTTTAACTTCTCTAACTTCTTCCTTCCTTTCTCCTTCCTTTCCTTCTTTTCTCTCTTTTTAAATAGGCTTCACAACAACCACACAGCCCAAGGCAGGGTTTGAACTCACGACCCTGAGATCGAGACCTGAGCTGAGATCAAGAGTCAGACATTTAACTGACTGAGCCACCCAGGTACCCCTAAGCTAACCTCTTTAAAAGCGTAAATGACATTACAGTGAAAAATCATGTCCCTATCACCCATCCTAAGAAATAAATGATCAATACAGTTGAAGCCCCAGTGCACCCTTCCCTCCCCCACAGTTAATTACTATGGGGTAATTCATTAAATTTGGTGATGATTCTTCCCATGAAGTTTCTTCCTTTTGCTGGTTCACCCCTTTCTCAGGAGCTTCACAGGTGTACTCTGAAACTGGGCCCCATACTCTAAGGACAAGGAGATACTGAAGGCCACTCAGGGTGGGTAGGTTACAGTTTTAGTAACAGCAAAGGGAATTCACATACAGGCTTGTCCTGGGTGGCAGCAAGACACCAAATCTTAAAAATTTACAAAGAGTGGCACAAAAACAGACACTCAGATCAATGGAACCGAATAGAGAACCCAGAAATGGACCCACAAACGTATGGCCACCTAATCTTTGACAAACCAGGAAAGAATATCCAACAGAATAAAGACAGTCTCTTCAGCAAATGGTGCCGGGAAAACTGGACAGCGACATGCAGAAGAATGAGCCTGGACCACTTTCTTACACCATACACAAAAACAAACTCAAAATGGATGAAAGACCTAAATGTAAGACAGGAAGCCATCAAAATCCTAGAGGAGAAAGCAGGCAAAAACCTCTTTGACCTCTGCTGCAGCAACTTCTTACTCAACATGTCTCTGGAGGCAAGGGAAACAAAAGCAAAAATGAACTATTGGGACCTCATCAAAATAAAAAGCTTCTGCACAGTGAAGGAAACAATCAACAAAACTAAAAGGCAACTGACAGAATGGGAGAAGATATCTGCAAACGACATATAAGATAAAGGGTTAGTATCCAAAATCTGTAAAGAACTTATCAAACTCAACACCCAAAAAACAAATAATCCAGTGAAGAAATGGGCAAAAGACATGAAGAGACAGTTCTCCAAAGAAGACATCCAGATGGCCAAGAAACACATGAAAAAATGCTCAACCTCACTCATCATCAGGGAAATACAAATCAAAACCACAATGAGATACCACCTCACACTTGTTAGAATGGCTAACATTAACAACTCAGGCAACAACAGATGTTGATGAGGATGCGGAGAAAGAAGATCTCTTTTGCACTGCTGGTGGGAATGCAAACTGGTGCAACTACTCTGGAAAACAGTATGGAGGTTCCTTCAAATAGTTAAAAATAGAACCACCCTACGACCCAGCAATTGCACTACTAGGCATTTATTCACGGGATACAGGTGTGCTGTTTCGAAGGGACACATGCACCCCCATGTTTATAGCAGCACTATCAACAATAGCCAAAGTATGGAAAGAGCCCAAATGTCCATCGATTGATGAATGGATAAAGAAGATGTGGTATACATATATACATATACAATGGAGTATTACCCTGCATCAAAAAGAATGAAATCTTACCATTTGCAACTATGTGGACGGAACTAGAAGGTATTATGCTAAGCAAAATCAGTCAGAGAAAGACAAATATCATGACTTCACTCATATGAGGACTTTAAGATAGAAAACACATGAACATAAGGGAAGGGAAGCAAAAATAATATAAAAACAGGGAGGGGGACAAAACTAAGAGACTCTTAAATATGGAGAACAAACAGAGGGTTACTGGAGGAGCTGTGGGAGGGGGGATGGGCTAAATGGGTAAGGGTAATGAATTAAGGAATCTACTCCTGAAATCATTGTTGCACTATATGCTAATTTGGACGTAAATTTAAAAAAATAAAATGAGATAATTAAAAAAAAATTTACAAAGAGGCCCTAAGTGGTCTTAGTCACATACACTATGTAGGTATTTTCAATACCACATCATCATCTCGAGGCTATGTCTCTGGAGCAGCCTCTAGGAGCAGAAAAGGCAAGCAGAACCCACATTCCAAAGACAAGGGAAGGGGTGAGGAGCTGGGGTTCAGCCCATGGGTCAATCAGCAGTCATGTCTTTTTGATGATGATCCCCAACACTCATTTCCTACTTTGAAACTTTTTAAGCCCACCAAAAAGTTGAAATAGTAATACAATGAATACCCATATACACACCATCTCGTTTCATCAACTGCCAACATTTTGACATATTTGCTTTATATATACATATAATTTTTTTCCTGAACTATTTGAAATGTCAAATAGCAAGGTATTTCATCTCAGAATACTTTAGAAAGCTTCTAAGAATAGGGACTTTCTGCTACATTTATCACAATACTTGTATATGACACCTAAGAACTTCTGCAATAATTCAACAACAAAATGTAATATGTAGTTTGTATTTAAACATATCTGAACTAACAGTATCTAATTGTCCTGGAAAAGGCCTTTTGTTGCCCAATCCCAGCTACCATCAAGCTTCACACATTATATCTGGGTATTACTCGCTTTAGTTTCTTAAACTGCTACTATTCCCCATCTTTGTATTTTTACAACACTGACTTTTCTGAAGAGTCAAAAAGCCTACTGTCTTATACACCATCCCTGGATTCTGGAAATGTTTATTGTTTCCACATGTCTAGACCAAGGTTAAACATTTTGGGTAAAAATATTATAGAGGTGATCATCTTATCCTATCACATCAGGAGGTATGTAATGTCAGCTTGTATGGCTATTGGGAAAGCCATAGGTCTGATTTCTCTGTGGAGAATTTCCCTTGTACATTTTATACTTTACATATGCATGTATGTATGTAAAATGTACATATGCATTTTATACTTTACATTTGCATGTCTGAGCAATATAAAAATGCTATCATACTATATCAATTCTTCTGCAGGTTGTTTTTTCTCCACACATTATTTATGAAGTTTATATCCATGTCAGCTCCAGGTCATTTATTTTTCACTGCCATGTAATACTCCATTATATAAATGCATTTGCCTATTCACCTACTGATGGATATCTAGGCTACTTCTACATTTTTGTTTGTTATAAATACCTTTGTGTTCATTTCTGTACATATTTCCTTGTACATATTACTTTAAGTTGTGTACCGACTGGGTGGAAAGGTATACACAACCTCAAAATTACTAAATTTTGTTCAACTGTTTCCCAAAGTAATTATACAATTTACATTCCCACTTAACTGAATTATAATAACTGTTGCCATTTAAGAGAGATATTCCTTTCTCAACTTAAAAAAAAAAGTTGTGTAAGGAAATCTTTTCTGAATCTCTACCTTCCATAAATTCAATGTTCAACTTAGAACAGGATATTTGCAATGTTAAACACACACACATAGGCATACAGAGATAATCCAACCAACAAGGAATAGCCAAATCTCACCAACTTTTTCCTGCTAAAATTGGCTTTTTAATAAGGTTGTTATACAACTAGGTTACCTAAACTTACAGATACCTCCAAAGTTGCCACCATTCATTTAAGTGAACCAGGCTTTTAAACACACTGGGTTTTATCTTTTTTTTTTTTTTAAAGCTTATTTATTTTTGAGAGAGAGGGAGAGAGAATATGAATGAATATGCCCGCAAGCAGGGGAGAGGCAGAGACAGGGAGAGAGTGAATCCCAAGGAGGCTCTGAGCGATCAGCTCAGAACCCGATGCTAGGCTGGATCTCACCAACCTTTCGATCATAACCTGGGTGGAAATCAAGAGTCCGCCGCTTAAAGGACTGAGCCACCCAGAAGTCACTTAAGCACACTGTTTTTAAAAGCAAATTTAAGACACCAATTACCGTAAAATTTTATCACTGTATAGCATTTTCAGGAAACTAAAACACGTGTGTAGGGAAAGGAAAACAGGGTGAGCTCTGGCCAATCCATTTCTACCGAGGCAAGGAATGATCAGTTTCTCAAACAAGTAAAATACTATGTATTTGAGAGAAAAATTCTTGATACAAGCTGAATGCTGAAGCAAAGAGCTTCAAATAGGGAGAATCCTTGCTTTTAGTTCTGATTTAATAAGGCTGCAGAGAAAGTTCAACGCTAGCTTGGGAAAAAAGGGGAAGACAAACCTGAAGTGGTTAAGCTTTGCACACGAGCTCATGAATCCTGCACAAAAGCTCCTGCAGTGGGCGTTCCACCTCTGCTTTAAAGCCGAGATCTCCAAAGTAAAGGCAGGTTCGCAAGCGCACAGACCCAAAAAGCGGGAACCGCGCGCCGGCCTGGGCCTCACCTCCTTTCCTGACGAGGGGGACCGCGCTTGTCCACAATGACCGGTTTCGGCGGCGGCTTGAACGCGCCCGGCTCCGAAGGTCCGGTGCTCTGCTGTCGGACCGGCCCCACGCGGGCCCCTGCAGCAGCGGGCGACAGAGGTCAACAGAACTCGCCCAGAACTCCCGCCGAGCCCTGCAATCTCCCCCAACTCGCGGTCCCACGAGGGTTGCTCCTGACTTCTAGGCTTGCCTCCCTCGAGCCTCGCCCCGAGCTCCCTCTTCCCTCCGGTGTGCAAGCCCCGCTCCACTTACGCCAGGTGACGGAGGCTAGCGCAGGAAGCAGCGCCCTGGCGGCTCGAAAACTTCGAGACAGGTCCCTTGCGGCCCCGCAGGCCCCTGCAACGGAGGCCGCCATGTCTGCTCGCTAAGGTCAAGACTACAACTCCCAATAATCAGTGCGACGAGGTCGGGACTACTTGAGATAGGACGGCGGCTGCTATGGGACAAAGCAGCCAAAGGCTCTTTTGTTTTGGTTTGGTTTTTCCTCTGTTCCTTTTCCTCTCCACTCCCCCCAATAACCCCCAACCCTGGCCTAAGTATTTTAGAGAACGTGTATATTTCTCTAGTTCCCCCACAGTGTGCCAAGTTTTACCCCTCCATAGGAACACTTTCCTCCCTCTGTGAATCAATTCTATCTTCACTTTCTCAGGCTTCGCTACATCAAGACCCCGGTATAGGCTCTTATCCTTACTAGGTACTTTCCATTAGCACCTCTGATACCATTTGCAATTCTATTTTTAATTTAATTTAATTTAATTTAATTTAGAATTACTTGTGTAATTATTGGATTATTGTCTAGCGCGGAAAGTGCATGGACGAGGTCATGTTTTGCTCACCATTTTATCCCAGCACCTACCAGTTATCTGGCCCTCACTCTTTGTTGAATGCAAGAAAAAGAAAAGAAAATAGTTCCTGATGCAGTTGGCACAGCGTCCCTGAGACTCAAGAGAGCATGCTAAAATTGACTTTGGGTTGGGCAATGTGGCTGGGATAGGTGGCAGAAATGAAACTCAAAAGAGTAGGTTATAAGTCTTGCTGAGAAATTTGGAATTTGTACCCTTGACAATGGTGAGTCACTGGAAGGATTTCACACTCAGAGTGATGTGATTATTAATTACTTATTGGTCATTCCAGTTGAATTAATGTCCCAAAGCATCTCAGACTCACCATGTTCATGTTGAATGCATTACGTTTACTTCCAAACCACCTCCCCAGTGTTGGCTATCTCAAATGATGGCTTCAACATACAATCTGTTGCTTAACGCCAAATATCTTAGTGCCATCCTTGGTGTCTCCCTGTCTCTGAGGTAAAGTTCCTTAAACTACATGTAGTACCATAAATTATCTCAAGAATCCTTATACTTTCTCATCCTGTCACCCATATCACTAATCCAGATCACCATCCTGCCTCCTCAGGATCACTGCAAACCACTGTACCTGCCTTCTCATTGGTCTTCCTGCCTCCAGGTCCCTCCAGTTCTTCTCCACATAGCAACCCAAAAGGTGGCTCAGACATACATACCTCATCCATTGCCTTGCCCCAGTTTAAAGTCTTCCATAGTTTTTTGTTGACCCTGGGATGAAAATCAAATGCCCAAAAAGAAAACAACCTCCTCCAAAAAATTTTAATTTAATTTAATTTAAAAATGTTTTTAAAAAAACACTACAGCCTGCCCCCATGACTCTATTTTGCCATCTTAAAGATACATGAACTATTACATCAGCCTGAGAAAGAAGGCCATGTTTTGAGGACAGAATTCAAAATGCCATGAGGAGAGACAGGGTTTTCTAATTTAATTCCAACGTCCTTGATTAGAATGGAATTTGTTCTATAATAACAAGGAATTACACAACCAAAATTTCAGATTAGCTAAAGTTTAGACTTTTTCTACCCACACAAAAAGGAGACTTCAAATGTTTAAGAGAAGAGGAAGAAGGGAGGAGAGACAAACATAATTGTGACTGGTACTGGTGACAAATTTTCTGGGCCAACTAAACCCCAAACAGCTTGATCATCACTCTTGCTGGGACAGAGCCTCTGGGTAGGGGCAGAGAAATGACAGACAGACTTTCACAGGAAGAGGGCAGGACTTTGTGAACATTTCTCAGTCATTCCTGATGTCCCACCCTTCTGAGGATGAAAAAATTATTTTGTAGAGCCTTACAAAACGAGAAGAATGAGCTTGAAGAATCTTATCTTCTCCCATATTCCTGCTTACCTCAAATCCATCAGTTCACTCTGACATTATCGTAAAGAACAAGCTGTAGTTTTAATTTTTCCACCAAACAACTACAAAGAGCAAAATCGAAGAGCACAGAGATACTTTAACTATTTTGTGGGCTGCTTATAGAACTTTAGATATATTACTTCTATATTTTACACTCACAGAAAGGAGAGCATGAACAACATTACATGGTGTGCAGCCAAGGAAAGAAAGTGCTCCAGGAAAATGCCCCACTTCAAGTTATTGCTCCTTATTTCATCCTCTGTGCCTAGCACAGTGCCTGATACTCAATAAATATTTCCAAATAAAATTAGAAAGATCAGTGTAGGTGCACCTTAGAAATGAATAGGAGGCAGGAAACTACTCCAAAAGAGAGATCTTGCTAAACAAACGAAACCAAACACAAAACAAGTTTTCAACGTGTGGTCCTTGGATCAGCAGCAGCAGCATCACCTGGGAACAGGTTAAAAATGCAGACTCTCAAGCCCCACCCTAAACCTACTGAGTCGTAAACTCTGGGGGTGGAGCCCAGCAAGCTGTGCTTTAAGGAATCTTCCACGTGAGCCTGATGATTCTTCAAGTATGGGAACCACCAGTGTAGAGGCAGGGGAGATAGGAAAAGGCGGTTAGGAAAGCAAATTCAGGCCAAACAAGGTTCCGACATGTATTAGCTGTGAGACTTTAAGCATCTTCTCTCTGCCCTCATTTCCTTCTTGGTACTAGGATATAAGTATACCTACCTCACCTGGTTGCTATATGGAGTTAATTCAGATAATCCATAAATAAAGTTCTTAGGTAGATGTCTGGATCACAATGCGTTCTTAATTAGCGTTAAACTTACTTTAAAGATGCAAAACAGCTCCTAGACCAACAAGAAGAGACTATAAACTAATCCATGTATTAATCCGTGTATTAACTCACCCAAAGAAAAAAATCTTTTCATCCAAAGAGGGATTGGTCATCATGGTTGCCTAGAAAACCAGAGTCATAACACAAGATGTTGGCCAGTCACTGCCCACGAAAGGAAGGAGCTTTCGCCAAGTGATTTGGGGAAATTCCAGGTCCATTGATGAGTTCATCTTGGGGTAAAGATAGACTCATGGGGCTGTAACCAACATTTGTGGAGTTTGGCTCCACTGATGAAATTATTCCTAGTATGAGGTGATCCCTTAGACTATTGCCATGAAACATTGCAAACCTATGCTTAACTACCTTTGTTCTGATTCTATGTGTATCAAGCAAGTCTCTCATTCTTATCTGATATGAAATTATGCCTTCAGAGAGAGAAAGTGCTTGTCATAGAGATGTAAGTATTCTGGTATGCTGGCCAGCATAATTTTTTGTCTCATTATAATTTAATAACTAGCATTCGGTGTTGTCATAGAAGTCTCATAGATCTAGTTCATGTGAGTCTGACTAAAGATGAATCTGTTATGCTGAGCTGACAAGTCTATTTCTGGTCTTCCAAGGCAGAGGGAAGACCCAGGGCCATGACAAATTCTCCAAAGCAAGCATATTACATATGAAGTCTTGTGGTATTTTTCTGCCTGGATAAAATACCTTGACATTACCTCAAAATCACACACACGCACACACAGACACACACAGACACACACACACACACACACACACACACACACACCCTTTATTAGCTATCTATTTCTGGGTGAGAAATTACTCCAAAATTAGCAGCTTACACAACAAACATTTATTGTCTCACAGTTCTGTGGGTCAGGAATCCAGGGGTGGCTGAGCTGGGTGATTCTGACTCAGGGTCTCTCTTCAGGCTGCGATCAAGTTGTGGGCTGGGGCCACAGTCACCTCAAAGGTCACCTAAGACGAGATCCACTTTCAAGCTCTCTCACGTGTCTGGTGGCAGGTCTTGGTGGCTGTTGGCTGGAGACATCAGTTGCCTACCACAAGGGCCTTTCCATAGGGCATAATCTGATGGCAGCTTCCCGAGAGTGAGTTGGCAAGAGACAGAAAGCGAGTGGGGCAGAAGTCACAGTCTTTTTGTTATCTAATTTAGAAGTGGCATCCCTTCATTATTGCCGTGTTCTACTCATCAGAAACAAGTCATTAGGTCCAGCTCACACTCAGGGAGAGAGGACCACAGGATCATAAACACTAGGAAGCAGGGATTATTGGAAGCCACCTTAGAAGTTACCTGCCAGAGAGCCATTTTTTTATTCAAACGTGCATAAGTTTAACATTTGTCTTCTATAAGCAGCTCAGTATTGCCTCTCAACAGAGCCTGCTCCACTGGATCATGGAAGAGTAAATGTGGAGAAAGATACCACCTTGTCTTCTGTACATGTCCCACAATTGTCCTTCCTTGTTGCCTCCTCTAACGTCTTCCCTTCATAGATATAATCACGTGTGGTAGTCAAATATTTAACACTCTTATGGCAGGGGCATCACCCAGTCAGAATGGACCTGCCAATTCTTTCACATACCTGCATACCTATGCCTTTCACATACCTGCTGCCTCTCAGCCTATTATCAATCACTCTATAACAAAAGCTATGTAAACGTATGACCTTGAAAAAATGTTTGGAAAAAGGATATACTCAGGCAGAGTGTCTTCTGCTTTCCAAACCTGAATTAGCTTTTCAGATTGTGCTGGGGCCAGGGGTAGCATGGGCAGCAGATTCTGGGCTATCTCAGCTCAACCAAAGAAAGCAATTCCATGGTTTATCTGTTCTGTGAACTAGACTTCCACAGTAAGATTATGTTTCCAAAAAAGGTAGCAAGGCTAAGCATGTTTGAATCCACTGAGTTGTACACATTAATTGATGCTGAGAGCTGAGACCTCCTGCATCAACAGAAACTAAACAGAAGAAAAGACTGCAAACTAACAACTTTACTGTGTGCTTCAGAAAACTGTTGTTCATGGAGTTACCTGGGTGGTTTGCTCTCTGGTCAAACAGCTGTCTTATCAAGAAGGCAGTTTGTTCACTGACCCAGTAAGTCACTTCTCAGGAGGATATTTTGCTCATAAAAGCGTGCCTTCAGACCCTCACCTTGCCATGTCCACTAATCCTAAACTACTATGCCAGCTAGTTTCCTGCCTTGGAAAACCCACCTTAAATCATGAGAGCTTAGACTCCAAAATTCTGTAAGTACCTTCGACCTACTTTCCCCTTTGACTCTATCAAGGTGGTGTTTCTCTTTGCTGCAATAAGTAATAATCAGCTTTGCTTGGTCAAGAGGTTTTTATGTTGGTCTCTGTGCAGAGTCAACAGTTGACCATCCATTCGTTCAGCAAATATTTAGTAAGTCCTACTAGGTGCCAGGCACTATTCTAGGTACTTATCACATATCAATAAGCCAAACAGGTAAGAAACTCCCTACCTCGTGGAACTTACACTCTAATGGGAATAGACAATAAACCAAACCTAAGTGTGGAAATATAACTCTATTATGCACTAGATTCTGATCAGTTCTCTGAAAGGAAACAAAGCAGGAAGGAACAGGCACAGTGGCACCTACAGTGGTTCAATTTTAAAAAAAAAAACCTTTTTTTACATTTCTTTATTTTTGAGAGACAGACAGAGTGTGAGTGGGGAGGGGCAGAGAGAGAGGGAGGCAGAGAATCCGAAGCAGGCTCCAGGCTCTGAGCTGTCAGCACAGAGCTTGATGTGGGGCTCAAACCCACGAACCGTGAGATCATGACCTGAGCTGAAGTCGGACGCTTAACCAGCTGAGACACCCAGGTGCCCCTGCAGTGGTTCCATTTTAAGTGAGATGGTTTACAGTTCACCAAGAAGGTAAACATTGAACAAAGACCTGAAGGAGTTGGAATGAGCCATGTGGCTATGTGGGTGTCTAGAAGAGGAGTTTCCCAGTGTTAGAAAACAGCAAACACAAGGGCCCTGAGTTGAGAGGGTCCCTGCTCTGGACAGTGCAGAGGGGAACCGCAAAGAGGCCAGCGTGCCTGAGTGGATAGAGCTCAGGAGACGAGGTCCGAGAGAGAATGGGAAACCAAATTCTGTCAGACCCTATAAACTTCTGTGAGGACTTTGGTTTTACTCTGCATGAAAAGGGCAGCTGCAGAGGCATCTGAGCAGAGGGACCCTGTGTCTCACATTAGCAGGATCGGTCTGGCTGCAGCATAGAGAGACGGAGGCAGAGACAGACGGAGGATGGATGCAGAAAGGATGCAGGGTGGATGCAAGGGAACCAGTTAGGAAGCTACTGGAATAACTCAGATTCTGTGTCTCCCTCTCTCTGCTCCTGACCCACTCTCCCTCTGTCTCTTTCTCAAACTTAATCTATGCGAACGTGGGGAGGGAAGTATGTTCTGAGGAGGAGGGGTTGCCTCCCCAGCAGATGAAAGCTGCTCCCCAGGTCTGCTGTCTTGTTTCCCAGGCAGGCAGAGAAGAGCGAGAGGTGCTCTGGAGAGAGTTCTGCAGAGAGGAAACAACCAAAGGAAGGTGTGGTGGCTTGGTGGCCCTGGGCCTCCTTGTCTCGTTGTCCCTAAGTCCCCCGATTTCAGTGTATGGAGTCCATTTTAAACTGTGGGTAAAGTAAATCAATAGAAATTAAATACAGACATTTGGAAGCTAGTGGAATCAGGTTTTTGGCCCAAAAGACAACATAGCTACCCATTCCCACACTAGACGTCTAATTTGTTATCATTTGCTATCACTATTTCTCTGGACTGTGGTGCTTGCTGGTACACAGGAGTTAACATCTGAACATCCTTTCCCTTCTGGTTCAAAACATTGTCTTTGATATTTACTTACTCGCATAACTATTTGAGTCATGCCTGGACTCTTTTTTAAATTTTTTTTCAGCTTTATTGTTTTCAGTAACATACCAATTTGTTTCTTCTCTCTTTCTCCGTGTGTGTGTATGTGCGTGTTTAATTGTGGTAAAACATATAAAACACACATTTTACCATTTTTTTAAGTTTTTATTTTGAGACAGAGAGAGTGAGAGAGAGAGTGTGAGCAGGGAAGGGACAGAGAGTGAGGGAGAGAGAGAGAATCCCAAACAGGATCCACACTGTCAGGGCAGAGTCTGATGTGGGGCTCAATCCCACAAACTATGAGATCATGACCTGAATCAAAATCAAGAGTCTTATGCTTAACCGGCTGAGCCACCCACGTGCCCCGAATTTTGCTATTTTAATTATTTTTATTTAGGGGTGCCTGGGTGACTCAGCCGGTTAAGCATCCAACTCCAGTTCAGGTCGTGGTCTCACGGTTCATGGGTTTGAGTCCCACGACGGGCTCTGTGCTGACAGCTCAGAGCCTGGAACCTGCTTCAGCTTCTGTGTCTCCCTCTCTCTGCTGCTCCCCCGCTCGCACTCTGTCTCTTTCTCAGAAATAATAAACTTTAAAAAATATTTTTATTTATTTAATTCTAGTAAGCTTTACACCCAATGTGGGTCTTGATCTTATGATCCTGAGGTCAGGAATCACATGTTCTACCAACCGAGCCAGCCACACGCTCCTAATTATTTTTAAGTGTACATTTAGTGACAATTCAATTGCAGTGTTGCACAACCGTTATTACTATCCATCTCCAGAACATCATCCCCGACGGAAACTTTGTACCTATTAAACACTCAATCCCTGTCACTCTCTCCCAAGCCTCTGGCAACTTCTACTTTTTTCCATCTATTAATGTGTCTATCCTAGGCACCTTGTTTGCCTTTGATGTCTGTAGCCTTTGATGTCTGGCTTTTTTCCCTTAGCAAGATGTTTTCAAGGTTCATCCATGTTGTGGTATGATCAGAATTTCATTCTTTTTAAGGGCTGAATAATATTCCCTTGCTTGTATGCTACATTTTGTATATCCATTCATCTGTTAATGGACATTTGGGCTATTTCCTCTTTTGGGTTATGGTGAATAGTGCTGCTACAAACATTGATGTAAAAGTATCTGAGTTCCTGCTCTCCATTCTTTCAGGGGAGTGGAATTGTTACATCATATGATAATACTATGTTTCAGTTTTTGAGGAACCTCCTTTTCACAACGGTCACAACATTCTACATTCCCACCAACAATGTAGGAGGGTTTCTCTATATCCTCACTAACACTTGTTATTTTCTCTTTCTTTCATTTTTTTTCTTTTTCTGAAAATAGTCATCCTAATAGGTGGAAGTGATAGCTCATTGAGGTTTTGATTTGTATTTCCCTGATGATTATGAGGTTGGGGATCTTTTCGTGTGCTCATTGGTCATTGGTATATATATATATCAGATATATATGTCTTGCAAATAGTTTCTCCCATTCTGTAGGTTGGCTTTTTGCCACCTTGATAGTTCCTTTTGCTGCACCAAAGTTTTTAATTTTGAAGAAGTCCAATTGATTTTGTCTTTTGTTGACTATGCTTTTGGTGTCACATCCCACAAATCATTGTCAAATCCAGTATCATAATGGGTTTCTCCTATGTTTTCTTCTAAGAGTCTTATAGTTTTAGCTCTTAAGTGCAGGTCTTTAATCTATTTTGAGTTACATTTCCTATGGAGTGTAAGGTAAGGGCCCAATTTCCTTCTCTTGCATGTGGATATCCAGTTTTCCCAGCACCATTTGTTGAAAAGACTGTCCCTTTCCCCTTGAAAACAAAGGTTCTGTTTGCTATGGGTCTTGTCACAGTTCTTACCAGCAAGTTCACATTCTTCTCCTAACTCTTGTCACACACACAGCCACCGCATACAAACTATCGTGGGGATGTTCTGCAGAATAGCATTACCAGCATAGAGAGGCAAGCTTGTGATTGGCTGTTGGGCAGTAACATGTTCGTGAGAAATGTCCAATCTTTAAGGACCAAAAAGTAATTCTCAACAGGATTCAGGGTACCTTGTTGATCTTTGCTATCTGAAGGGGGTAGAGCCCCCCACTCCATCCTCTTAAGTCAGAGGAATGAAAAAAATTCCCTTCACCGAAAATGCAAATGAATTTGCTTCCACTGAAAAGATGCATTGCATATAAGATGATGGTTGTGGTGATATTTTTCCAATATGTTACTAATGTTAAGTGATTATTCTTTTAAAAATGTAAAATCAGACTCTCATACAAATATAAAACAAACGCTTGTGAAATGTTCTATGCAGCTCATTAACTAATGAGGAAAACAAGAGGATGTTATATGACCCATCCAGAGGAGCCTCAACACTGTCCACACTTATATTCAGATAAGCAGTGCTGAAGTGAATTCGCAGATAGATGCCACAGGATGATCTCACATTCCTCCCAACCCTATCTGTTTTCCATGGACAAGAATTACTTGTATTACTATCCATTTTCTATAACTTTCAGAGTTGTAGAATACCACAAAGCAAGGAAGGCTGGAAGTAACACTGATGGGTGAGCTCATTTCAGTCTTTCCAATTTCCCTACAGAAGAAAAGTGTACTTGAACCTGTAGTACATGAGTTTGCATGGTGGGAGATTGCGCTTTTTCCGGAGCATGAAGCTTCCTATTTGACAGCTGCTACTTGTCATGGATGATTTTCTTCTCTTTCCTTGGAATAAATAAGAGGAAGAGAATGGGAGCTGAATGGGTACAACTGGGTTTCTTTCTTTTCTTATTTTATTTGTGAGTTTTCCAATAAAATATTGGATGTTCCAATAAATGCCCTAACATGCTATAGCAACCTTACTCCATTGTTTGCTTTAAAAAGTATACATATACATATTTTTTTCTTAAAACATCTCTTTAATGTTTATTTATTTTTGAGAGAGAGACAGAGCACCAGCTGGGGAGGAGCGAAGAGGGAGACAGAAGCCAAAGCAGGCTCCAGGATCTGAGCTGTCAGCACAGAGCCTGATGTGGGGCTTAAACCCATGAACCTTGAGATTACGACCTGAGCCAAAGTCAGTCGCTTAACCACCTGAGCCACCCAGGCACCCCTATCTATGCATTTTCAATTACAAAGTAAAAGCAAAGTTGATAACTCTCATACTCGTTCCTTTTACGTTTTCAGAAGATATTTATCAAGCATCTCCTGTGTTTTAAGAACTATTACAGGCTCTAGAGATCCACCAGTGAGCAAAATAAGGCCCCTGCCCTCCTTGAGCTTACATTCTTGTGGGGGCACACAGACAATAGGTATAATATGACATCAGAGAATAGTAAGTGCTCTGAAGGGTCAGAGAATGAAGTGGATAATGTGAGCAGAAAACGGAATGAAGTGAAGGAGGAGGCCACGTGAATACCTGAGAGAGGCTAGTAGCACAGGGACAAAAACTTATAGGGACATCAGTAGCCCAGCAAAATCATAGAGGTTCATATTCGTATACTAACAAACTTTACCCGCGCCCCCACCGTGTATCAGGCACTCTGCTGCGTGCTTACAATACAAACCCTTGGGGAGGCCAGAATATTACTATCACTAAGGATTCCTCAAGAGGAAGGTGTATTTCTGTCAGCTGATTTCCTGTTTCCTCTACCTGCCCCACCATCATACATGGTTTTCCAAAATCCAACTTCATTGATTGGCCCTTCTTCTAAAAAGCATTTTCTCTCACTTAGCCTCCACTGTATGCTCTCAGAGAACTTGGTGCATATTTGCATTAAAGCCCGCATTATGCTTGATTATAATAATCTCTTTGTTGTCCGTCAGCCTTCCCCACTGAACAGCACACTCCCTAAAAGCAAGCTCATCACTGTATTCACCTCTGCACTTTTGAGGCCCAGCACAAAACCTGGAATATTCTGGCTCTTGATAAGTACAGGCAGAGGGGACAAAAGTAGTGAGAGTTTGTGGTCGGGGGTGGGGGAGGGTCTCACTACTTTTTCATTTCTTCCCTCTAAATCTTCTGGAATAAGTCTATTTTGGCTTTACAAAGGAAAAGCAATCCACTTTATTTCTAAAACATGAATGCACAGACTATGGCTAGCTCTTACTTCCTTTAGACAGTTTTTCTGCATGATGGTGGAAAAGCAGCAATGGCCTCGAATGAAGCTAATCCAATGACAGAAAATGGTGACAGTAACTCACAGGAAACAATGATAACAATATTCTTATAATGGCTAGAAGATCATGTAATACATTTTATAAAGATTTTCATCCAAATGGCTGGGAGGGGTCGGGGGAGGGAAGTTTGCTTGCGAGCTATCTGAAAAACACTGCATTCTGAGGGCTCTGAAAAGCAAAGCTCCACAACATTGATGTTACACTGCCCTCTGGTGGATATGGCACCACACAGCAAGGCTGGAAGTTCTAGGTCCACTCCAGTGTTTCTAGAGCTTCCCTTCAGAAGTCTTGTCTTTTTACAATTGAATGGTACTCTCTGCAAATACCCCAGGACAAAAGTTGGAGAAGAAACCCTCAAGCAAATATACCAGGTTCTGAAATTCCAGATAGTCCTTTGCTTAATAATCCTATTCTTATTACTAATATGCATAAAACAGTTGATTAAGCCTTCTCACAATATTGTAGGCTGTGTAAATTCTGAAATGATGAGACACCTGAGGCTTGCAGGAAAGCAATGACTGGTCAAAGGTCACACAGCACATGTGTTGGATGTTTTACATAGTCACAAGTAAATGCTGTGTACCTGCTGTGAGCCAGTCATAAAGATGGGCCTAGAGAAATAGTTTACTCTGAAAAAAGCATGACGGTACAGAATGGAGATTGCTGGGGTGGAGGCGTGCATCTCAGTTGCCATGGCGATCAGAAATGTGTTTTGTCCAGACTGGGGCAGTTGGGAAAGTTTCCCAGCAGAAAGGAGAATTGAGCTGAGCCCTGAAGATACAATGTATATATAACTGAGGATGTCAAAAGACAAGTCAGAAGACTAGAGAAGGATATCCTTCCCTCCCTGACACAGGCACAAATAGGAGACTCCAGCTGGGAGATGGATGGATGTAGAATGCTCCGTACTACAGGCAGTGCTGGAGTCTTCACTATATTGGACAAGTTTTCTGGAAAGTTGAGTAACTGCTTTGGGCAATATAAATATATTTAAAAACCAGTAGCGAGTACTTTGAAAATGTGTTACAGATATCCTTATTGCCAACATCAGATCTTTATAATATTCCCTCAGATTGTTCCTCCTCTTGGTCCTTCATCTTAGGAAATAGCAAACCAAACCTGACCCCCCTCCCAATGGAGTCCCTAATTATTCCTGTTTCCTATTTTAATAACACTTGGATTAAATGACAGAGATTCTTTCAGTGCTTCGTTTCTTTTTCATTTGCCTCCCTCACCAAACTGAGATGTATGACATCAGGGAACAGGCCTGAGCTCTTGGGAAAACACTGCAGACTCAGACTCGGGAGCGGCAGAGCTCCACAGCACTGCTGGTTAGGCTGCCCTCTGGTGGACACGGCACCACACAGCAAGCTGGAAGTTCTCGTTCGGAGAGGAGGATGGGGAGGTGGGTGCAGGGCATGAAGGGATTTGGAAGTCATAATGACTTCCTCTTTGGGAGGAAACTGAGGGGTGTTCAGAGATTTAAAGAAAAAGAATGACAAGGGCTTCATATCCCAGATGAGCACCGTCTCCCCCGGCAACAAAAAAACAAGAAAGAAAGACAAGATCAGGTTTGCACTTGAGAAAGGTCTTTGTCACTGCGGAGTCGAGAATGGGCTGCAGCTGCAGTTTAGGGAGATGATTTGATTGACGTAGGGGCAGTTATCTCAGCAAGACATGCCAGTGCCCTGGGCTCAGGTGGCATCGGAGGGTAAATGAGAAGTGACAGTAGAAATGAGGACAAAGAATCAACAAACCGCGCTGACAGGCAATGGGAGAAGCTCTGACTCCTTTCTGGGCAATTGGGTGGATGGTGGCATCATGTGCTGATAGGGGTTTGAGATGGGGGGTGGGGAGCTGATTTGGGGGAACAGGCTCAGTATATGTTTTTGAACCATTGCCTTTGGGGTGCCTATGTCACACGCAAGCAGAAAAGTCCTCTAGAAAGCTGGAGGGGCAGGGGTGGAGCCTGGAGCTCAGGAAAGAGGAGGCGGGGAGTGGGGCAGGGGAGGGACAGGGATGCAAGAGCCACTGGAGCCACGGAGACGGGACCACTCAGGAGGGGCTGGGATGTGAGACGGGAAGAGGGCCAAGGCAGAGGCCTGGAGAACAGCAGCTTCTAAGATTTATGTCGGTAAATGAGCCATCAAGAGCTGCCAGAGAAGGCAGCTCCAGAGAAGGAGCTGCCAGAGACAAAGAAACTTGGACGATGGGCAAGCTGATGGGAGAGAGGAAGTGGCAGGTAGGTCGAGTGCCAAAGGTCCTGAGATGTCTCCTGAGATGAAGCTGACAACTGGCTCTTGATGTAGTTCCAGAGAGTTGAGTGGCAACCTTAGTGAGCACTGTTTAGTAAGAAGCCCCACCGCAGTTTTAAATTAATACTTTTTAGAAAGCCTATGAGAGTCAAGGGATTGGAAACACTGAGGAGAGATGTTACAGAGTAACTTGCTGAGATACAGCTAATTAATCTTAGTGCTTCCTTTTCCCACCCCCGCTGGAAGGCAAGCCTCCTTCCTGTGTCTAAAGCTGGGAGATGGCCTCCCCTCCTTCCAACCCTAGGGAAATCCAGAGCTTATGGTTTTAGGACCCTGAGGAGATCATGCTTCTTTCTCCCCGGGAGACAAGGGTAGAGACAACTTTGGAGGAGAGGTTGAAGCCTCTGGATCTAGAGAGATTAGCAAATTTAGCTGCTACTGAAGAAGGGGGGCCGGCGTTTGGAGGAATGCACGGTGCATGGGCAGAATCCCTTGCCCGCTCTTAGGCATATAGGAAGCTAGATGGGGAAATCCCTGCAAGACGCCAGCTATGGGGGCACCTGGGTGGTTCAGTCCATTAAGTGTCAGTCCTTCCGACTTCATCTCAGATCATGATCTTGTGGTTCATGAGTTCAAGCCCTGAGTTGGGTCTGTGCTGACAGCTCAGAGCCTAGAGCCTGCTTCAGATTCTGTGTCTCCTTCTCTCTCAGCCCCACCCCAGCGTGTTCTCTCTCTCTCTCTAAAAAATAAATAAATATTAAACAAAAACAACCCCCCCCCCAAAAAAAAAGATGCCAACTATTGAAAGGAGTGGCTGCAGGGATCGGCTCCAGGCTATCCAGAATTAGTTTTACTAGAAAACTGAATTTTGCTGAGATGCTTGAGAAATATGTTTTCTAATCTGAAAGGCAATAGTCATAAAATGTAATGACTTAGGTTCCCGTTTTCTGTCCTAGGTATTTGGGTATTTGTTTATAGAAACATATCGATGCATTTCAGTCAATTTTATTTATTATTTTTTTAACATTTATTTTTGAGAGAGAGAGAGACTGGCAGAGAGTGAGGGAGACATAGAATTCAAATCAGGCTCTAGGCTCTGAGCTGACAGCACTGAGCCCAGTGTTCGGCTTGAACTCACCAATGGTGAGATCATGACCTGAACCGAAGTCAAATGCTTAACTGACTGAGCCACCCAGGCGCCCCTCAATCAGTGTTAACTAGAGAATCAAGGAAGGAAAGTAACAATTTGCTAGAGAAGGATCATTTCTAATTTTATAATAATGTCAATTGGTTTGCTATCACAAAAGTAATACATACTTGAAGGAAGTAGCATTTGATTTTACCCTACTTATAAGCAAATAAGTTAGCCTATTGCTGTTTCTTGGGTACTAGTAGAAAACACAAGACCACTGGCCAGGTGGCAAGGACTTTATTGCTCATGACAGGAAGCAGCATGAGCATGTTTGCAAAAAATCTCTTTGCCCCCAGATCCCACATGGGTGACACCATGGGACAAACGGGTGGTGCACATGCAATGTGTTTGCTTTGCATCTGGGGAACAGTGAACTTGGTAAGGGCTCTGCTTTTATAGCAAGCAGTAAACAAGCCTGTTCTTTTTCCTGGTGAGACACGACCTTATCCCTCAAGGCTGCTGACTGCAAACTCAACCTTGATTAAGGATCTGGGCAAAGAGCAGTCAGAGCTCTGCATTCCTGGCAGACCCAGTAAGACATGTAGGAGCTCCAGAGACCTGTGGAGGATTATCTCTCTCAATAGTACTTGTTATGGGAAAGGTGAAAAAATAAATAACAAATAAAATCTACCCCCCACTTATGTTTCCCACCAACTTCATTGTGAATTTAGTTCTACGTAATGGATCCAAAGTTGAGCAAGGTTCGTGGGCAACCATTGGAGTCACACATCAAGTTTTGGCGATAATATTTTTGAAACTGTGATACAAATACTCTTGTTAGGGATAACTAAAACTCCTCATCATTCTTGTCCTTACGACTTGGGACTGGGATTACTCTCTCAGGAAGGGCCACTGAGGGGTCTCCACTTTCCCAAATCTCGAGGATGGTACTTCAGGTGCCCCAAAGATGGTGCTAATGTCCTCTGTCTCAGAACATGCTGGAAGTTTCCCCACAGAGCCTACGACTGTTCACTTCTAAGCCCTTGTCTTTCACCAGCAGGTTGCCAAACCTCAGCAAATACCCCCAAAATGGCTTAGAATAAGGACCGATCTTCACAGCAGAACACCCACACATTCACTTCTGAGCTCAGAAGACCCCCGCTCTTTGAGCCGTGTCACATTTCGGAACTCTTTCCGTTGCTCCACTTATATTCATTATTTACCCTTCATTCAGTTTATTAAATATATATTGAGATGCTACCAGGCTGGGAACTCTGCTAGGCACTGAGAGCTCACACTTCTGCCCTCCGGAAACCAAACCTGAGGAAATCTCAGGCAAGTATTTTTAAGCCACATACTCACTACTATGGAAGTCAACTATGCCATGTGACCTTTTCATCATAGATAAATAAGGTGCTATGTTGCCATTTAAAATTTAAGGTGCAACAAGCCTGGCAGTGTGCAAGTAGCCCAGACGGGGGCCACACCACTCCACAGTGAGTCCTGTCCCTGGGAGAGGGGAAGATAAGGTACACACCAGTCTGACTGTGGCCCCAGCAGTGGGCTGGGGGCAGACATCAGGTCTGACTGTGGCCCCGCCCACCAACACAAGTTACTCGAGACATCACAGGGGAAGTGCCCTGCAGTTTGGCACCACCCCAGGGACTACCCAAAATGATGAAACGGAAGAATTCTCCTCAAAAGAAACTCCAGGAAGTAGCAACAGCTAACGAATTGATCAAAAACGATTTAAGCAATATAATGGAACAAGAATTTAGAACAATAGTTATAAAATTAATTGCTGGGCTTGAAAAAGGCAGAGAGGACAGCAGAGAATCTATTACTACAGAGATCAAGGGACTAAGAAATAGTCATGAGGAGCTAAAAAAAATGCTATAAATAGGTGCAAAATAAAATGGAGGCGGCCATAGCATGGATTGAAGAGGCAGAGGAGAGAATAGGTGAATTAGAAGATAAAATTATGGAAAAAGAGGAAGCTGAGAAAAAGAGAGAGAAAAAAAATCCAGGAGTATGAGGGGAGGAATTAGAGAACTAAGAGATGAAGTCAAATGGAACAATATCCGTATTATAGGAATTCCAGAAGAAGACAGAGAGGAAGGGGCTGAAGGTGTACTTGAACAAATCATAGCTGAGAACTTCCCTGATCTGGGGAAGGAAACAAGCATTGAAATCAAAGAGGCACAGAGAACTCCCTTCAGATGTAACTTGAATCGATCTTCTGCACGATATATCATAGTGAAACTGGCAAAATAAAGGGATAATGAGAAAATTCTAAAAGCAGCTAGGGATAAACAGGCTCTAACTTACAAATGGAGACCCATAAGACTAGTGGCAGACCTATCTACTGAAACTTGGCAAGCCAGAAAGGAATGGCAGGAAATTTCCATGTTATGAACAGAAAAAATATGCAGCCGAGAATCCTTTATCCAGCAATCTGTCATTCAGAATAGAAGGAGAGATAAAGGTCTTCCCAAACAAAAACTGAAGGAATTCATCACCACTAAACCAGCCCTACAAGAGATCCTAAAGGGGATTCTGTGAGTGAAACGTTGCAAGGACCACAAAGTACCAGAGACATCACTACAAGCATGAAACCTACAGACATCACAATGGCTCTAAACCCATATCTTTCTATAATAACACTGAATGTAAATGGACTAAATGCTCCAACCAAAAGACAGGGTATCAGAATGGATAAAAAAACAAGACCCATCTATTTACTGTCTGCAAGAGACTCATTTCAGACCTGAGGACACCTTCAGATTGAAAGCGAGGGGATGGAGAACTATCTATCATGGTACTGGAAGTCAAAAGAAAGCTGGAGTAGCCATGCTTATATCAGACGCACTAGACTTTAAATTAAAGGTTGTAACAAGAGATGAAGAAAGGCATTATATAATAATTACAGGGTCTATCCATCAGGAAGAGCTAACAATTATAAATGTCTATGTGCCAAAATATATAAAACAATTACTCACAAACATAAGCAACCTTATTGATAAGAATGTGGTAATTGCAGGGGACTTTAATACTCCACTTACAACAATGGATAGATCATCTAGACACAGAATCAATAAAGAAACAAGGGCCCCGAATGATACATTGGATCAGATGGACTTGACAGATATATTTAAAACTCTGCATCCCAAAGCAACAGAGTGTTTTCTTCTTGAGTGCACATGGAACCTTCTCCAAGATAGATCACATACTGGGTCACAAAACAGCCCTTCATAAGTATACAAGAATTGAGATCATACCATGCACACTTTCAGACCACAATGCTATGAAACTTGAAATCAACCACAGGGAAAAGTCTGGAAAACCTCTAAAAGCATGGAGGTTAAAGAACACTATACTAAAGAATGAATGGGTCAACCAGGCAATTACAGAAGAAACTTAAAAATATATGGAAATTGGGGCGCCTGGGTGGCTCAGTCGGTTAAGCGGCCGACTTCGGCTCAGGTCATGATCTCGCAGTCCGTGAGTTCGAGCCCCCTGTCGGGCTCTGTGCTGACAGCTCAGAGCCTGGAGCCCGTTTCGGATTCTTTGTCTCCCTCTCTCTGACCCTCCCCTGTTCATGCTCTGTCTCTCCCTGTATCAAAAATAAATAAAACGTTAAAAATATATATATTGAAACAAATGAAGATGAAAATACAACAATCCAAATGCTTTGGGATGCAGCGAAAGCAGTCCTGAGAGGAAAATACATTGCAATCCAGGCCTATCTCAAGAAACAAGAAAAATCCCAATACAAAATCTAACAGTACACCTAAAAGAAATAGAAGCAGAACAGCAAAGACACCCCAAATCCAGCAGAAGAGAAATAATAAAGATCAGAGCAGAAATAAACAATATAGAATCTAAAAAAACTCTATTGCAGATCAATGAAACCAAAAGTTGGTTTTTTGAAAAAATAAAAGAAATTGATAAACCTCTAGCCAGGCTTCTCAAAAATAAAAGGGATATGACCCAAATGGATAAAATCATGAATGAAAATGGAACTATTACAACCAATCCCTCAGAAATACAAGCAATTATCAGGGAATACTATGAAAAATTATATGCCAACAAACTGGACAACCTGGAAGAAATGGACAAATTCCTAAGCACCCACATGCTTCCAAAACTCAAACAGGAAGAAATAGAAAACTTGAACAGACCCATAACCAGCGAAGAAATTGAATCGGTTATCAAAAATCTCCCAACAAATAAGAGTCCAGGACCAGATGGCTTCCCTGGGGAATTCTACCAGACATTTAAAACAGAGATAATACCTATCCTTCTCAAGTTGTTCCAGAAAATAGAAAGGGAAGGAACACTTCCAGACTCATTCTATGAAGCCAGCACTACTTTGATTCCTAAACCAGACTGAGACCCAACAAAAAAAAGAGAACTACAGGTCAATATCCCTGATGAATATGGATGAAAAAAATTCTCAGTAAGATACTAGCAAATCGAATTCAATGGCATATAAAAAGAATTATTCACCATGATCAAGTGGGATTCATTCCTGGGCTGCAGGGCTGGTTCAAGATTCGCAAATCAATCAATGTGATACATCACATTAATAAAAGAAAAGAAAAGAACCATATGATCCTGTCAATCGATGCAGAAAAAGCATTTGACAAAATTCAGCATCCTTTCTTAATAAAAACCCTTGAGAAAGTCAGGATAGAAGGAACATACTTAAACATCATAAAAACCATTTATGTAAAGCCCACAGCTAATATCATCCTCAATGGGGAAAAACTAGAGCTTTCCCCCTGAGATCAAGAACACGACAGGGATGTCCACTCTCACCGCTATTATTTAACATAGCGTTGGAAATTCTAGCATCAGCAATCAGACAACAAAAGGAAATCAAAGGATTCAGAATTGGCAAAAAACCTTTCACTTTTTGCAGATGACATGATATTATACATGGAAAACCCAACAGACTCCACCAAAAGTCTGCTAGAACTGATACATCAATTCAGCAAAGTTGCAGGATACAAAATTAATGTACAGAAATCAGTTGTACTCTTATACACTAATAATGAAGCAACAGAAAGACAAATAAAGAAACTGATCCCATTCATAATTGCACCAAGAATCATAAAATACCTAGGAATAAACCTAACCAAAGATGTAAAAGATCTGTATGCTGAAAACTATAGAAAGCTCATGAAGGAAATTGAAGAATATATAAAGAAATGGAAAAATATTCCATGCTCATGGGTTGGAAGAATAAATATTGTTAAAATGTCAATACTACCCAAAGCTATCTACACATTCAATGCAATCCCAATCAAAATTGCACCAGCATTCTTCTCGAAGCTAGAACAAGCAATCCTAAAATTTGTATGGAGCCACAAAAGACCCCGAATAGCCAAAGTAATATTGAAGAAGAAGACCAAAGAGGGAGGCATCACAATCCCAGATTTTAGCCTCTATTACAAAGCTGTAATCATCAAGACAGCATGGTTTATTGTCACAAAAACAGACACATAGACCAATGGAATAGAATAGAGACTCCAGAATTGGACCCACAAATGTATGGCCAACTAATCTCTGACAAGCAGGAAAGGATATCCAATGGAAAAAAGACAGTCTCTTTAACAAATGGTGCTGGGAGAACTGGACAGCAACATGCAGAAGAATGAAACTAGACCACTTTCTTACACCATTCACAAAAACAAACTCAAAATGGATAAAGGACCTGAATGTGAGACAGGAAACCATCAAAATCCTAGAGGAGAAAGCAGGAAAAAACCTCTCTGACCTCAGCCACAGCAATTTCTTACTTGACACATCTCCAAAGGCAAGGGAATTAAAAGCAAAAATGAACTATTGGGACCTCACGAAGATAAAAAGCTTCTGTATTGCAAAGGAAACAATCAACAAAACTAAAAGGCAACCAACAGAATGGGAAAAGATATTTGCAGATGACATATCAGACAAAGGGCTAGTATCTAAAATCTATAAAGAACTCACCTGAAAAACAAATAATCCAGTGAAGAAATGGGCAGAAGACATGAATAGACACTTCTCTAAAGAAGACATCCATGGGGTACCAGGGTGGCTCAGTCAGCTAAGCGCCCGACTTCAGCTCAGGTCATGATCTCGCAGTTCGTGGGTTCAAGCCCCACGTTGGGCTCTGTGCTGACAGCTCAGAGCCTGGAGCCTGTTTCAGATTCTGTGTCTCCCTCTCTCTCTGATCCACCCCGTTCATGCTCTATCTCTCTCTGTCTCAAAAATAAATAAACGTTAAAAAAAATTAAAAAAAAAAAAAAAAGAAGAAGACATCCAGATTGCCAAAAGGCACATGAAAAGATGCTCAACGTCGCTCCTCATCAGGGAAATACAAATCAAAACCACACTCAGATACCACCTCACGCCAGTCAGAGTGGCTAAAATGAAGAAATCAGGAGACTATAAATGGTGACGAGGATGTGGAGAAACGGGAACCCTCCTGCACTGTTGGTGGAAATGCAAACTGGTGCAGCCGCTCTGGAAAACAGTGTGGAGGTTCCTCAAGAAATTAAAAATAGATCTACCCTATGACCCAGCAATAGCACTGCTAGGAATTTGCCCAAGGGATACAGGAGTGCTGATGCATAGGGGCACTTGTACCCCAATGTTTATAGCAGCACTCTCAACAATAGCCAAATTATGGAAAGAGCCTAAATGTCCATCAACTGATGAATGGATAAAGAAATTGTAGTTTATATACACAACGGAATACTACTTGGCAATGAGAAAGAATGAAATATGGACTTTTGTAGCAACGTAGATGGAACTGGAGAGTATTATGCTAAGTGAAATAAGTCATACAGAGAAAGACAGATACCATATGTTTTCACTCTTATGTGGATCCTGAGAAACTTGACAGAAGACCATGGGGGAGGGGAAGGAAAAAAAAAAGTTAGAGAGGGAGAGAGCCAAACCATAAGAGACTCTTAAAAACTGAGAATAAACTGAGGGTTGATGGGAGGGTGGGGTGGGAGGGTGGGGAGGGTGGGTGATGGGCATTGAGGAGGGCACCTGTTGGGATGAGCACTAGGTGTTGTATGGAAACCAATTTGACAATAAATTTCATATTAAAAAAATTAAATTAAATTAAAGGTGCAGGAAAAATGGTTGATTGATCTGTGTAGAATCCTTAAGAAGAAGCTACTGTATTTATATGCCTTGATATTATCAGCAAAGATGCATTTGTGATGTTAAAAATGCCCCAGACAATGAATTGAGCAGAAAGTATACAAGAAAACATCAACATCTCTCTCGACAATGTTTATGAAGGAAGAAAGTCATCCAGAATGAACAACTAAGTAAATGAACCAAGACAAGATCTGCAAAGACCTTGACTTAGGTTGTGCTATCTCCCTCTCACTTTCCCAAGGTAAGAAGAGACTGGCCACTCAGTGACAACACAGGCCAGCCCAGCTGTGCACTCTCAGTGCAACAGCTCATTGTCCTGGTACCCAGGGAGGTGCGGGCCCACAAACACCTCTCCGGTAGCACCCATCAGAAATAATCCCTCATGGGGTGGTCATGTCACTGTCCCCCACCTTTGCAACATGCTTTCCTAGCAAACACTAACACTTTGAAACAAGTTGGTTTTTTGTGTGTTTTTTAAAACTTTAAAAATTTTTATTTATTTATTTTTGAGAGAGCAAGGGCACAATCAGGAGAGGGGCACAGAGAGAGGGAGAGAGAGAATCCCAAGCAGGCTCTGCACTGTCCATGCAGAGCCTGATGTGGGGCTTGAACCCTTTTCTTTTCTTTTTTTTTCTGAAAGAGAGATGACGGAGAGAGTGAGAGGGAGAGAGAGAAGCAGGGCTCATGCAAGGCATGGCTAGAGCTCACCTAAAGTGGGGCTAGTGCTCACCCCATGTGGGACTCGAACTCACGAACCATGAGATCATGACCTGAGCTGAAGTCAGCTGCTTAACCAATTAAGTCATCCAGGCACCCCTCTTAAAGAAATTTTAATCTCTTAGCTCCACATTAGCAAAATACCGCTTTGTAGTCATTTACAAGTCACTAGATTTAGCCTCTAGCACTAATATTCCTTTGATCAATTTATCAAAGAAGATGTGAGGGGTTGCTGATTGTGGAATGGTATTTTGTAGTGAGTACATCTTCAAAGTGGCAGAAATCTAACTAAATAGTAATCAATTAATCCTATTCCCAGGACTTTCCTCTGAGGGGCACTGGCATCAGCCAACCAAGGGGGTGTCTTCAGGTCAAGACCACGCTTGCAGAAACTGTGTGCTAGGTATTATTGATCCTGGTATATGCAAACAACACTGAGCTTAATAACATGTTCAAAGCTACTTTCACTCAGCTAAATGACTGATTCAAGCCAGCTCTATCAAATCCCTAAATCTGTGCTTTTCAGAGCAGGGAAGAGAGAAAATTTGGTGAACATGCAGTCTGAGGGTAGAACACCAATCCTTACCTCTTCCCAACTGCAACCAGTGACCTGGTCCACTGCATGTCTTAAGCATCTGGCTGAGATTATATTCAAAGAAATGCATTTGTTGGTTAAAAAGAAAGAAAATAAAAGAAAAACCCTACTCAGATAATTTGAGGCTGTGTTAAATAAGCATGGATGGTTATTATCAAAATTCTCAGCCTATAATAGTGATTCTCAAGTCTTGTATTCTTAAGAAGCAGCTTGGATATTTGGTTAACCTGGAGATTTATTTCTAAGCCCCACCTTCAGAGATCTGATTGAATGGTCTGGGGAGTTTAACAGGTATCCCAGGAGAATTTGCTGCAGGTGCGGAGAGAGCTGCATTTTAAAAAACTAAGCAAAGATATTTTGAAATAAACACAAGCTGTGAGTGCAAGAAGTGGTCCAATGTTCTCCATTCAGTGCAAGTGCCATCCCTTTGGAGAGCCCTCCTTAAATGGCCCAGCAAAGCAGTGTTTTACATCCCCAATATCCAGCCTGATTTGAGGTCTGAGAGAGAAGAGTTACTGCAATGGGAGAAAGAAGATGAGTCTTGGGATCCAGTATAAACTCTCTCATGTAAGACAGAGGCTAATGAACAAGGGACACGTAGAGAGAAAAGTTAGGGTGTTCCAAAACCAGCAGAAAGGAGACCCTCAATAAGAAGAACAAGCGAAAGAAACAAAAGAAATGAGCAAAGAAATTATCCTCCTGAAGAATATTGAGTAGTATTGTTGCAGAACTCAGAGGCAGGCATAATTCTAATCTACAAATCATGGCCTGACAGCCAGCTCCAGTCCAGTCCTTTTCCACTGGGAGCCATGTTCTGAGAATCCTTCCTCCTTGGACTCAACATTGCTGACACATCCCAGAAAGGATTAAGGATAAGAATGTGAGGTCCATGAAGCAGCAGTGATGGGATTAGTGGTAGTCCCAGGTTTTTTGTTTTTTCTTTTTGCGGGAGGAGTTATATGAAGCAATCTGTAGGTAGGGGGAGTTTGAAGCTGTGTTTGCTAAGGGCGTTATGAGACATTGACAAAAATTATAATCTGTATCAAATTTATCTCCCAGATAGAGATAAGTGAGAAGGCTTTGTGGTTTAAATGCCTCTCCCCAGCCACCGTGTTCTAACACATGGGATAGAACTTGATGATTGATTGGTTTTATTATCTTTCTCTGCCTTGCTGTTTCTCCCAGGAGAGAGAGAAGCTATGAAAATTCCAGTGTTGTTAAGTTTGCACTTGCCAAGTTTTGGTCCAGCTCATATCAGGGAGAGTGTGCTGTTTCTGGTGGAGCCAGGACTACCAGCCACAGACTATCTGTGCAGGCGGATCATCAAGGCCACAGACAGGCTTCAATGGGGAAGCATGGCCGACCTAGAATGACCAGTGGTCTGTGTGTGTGTTAGTAGATTGTTTCCCACAGATGCTACCAGTCCATGTAGGCCATGAGTGGTTCCCAAACATGGCTGTTCCCTCTTAGTCCCTTGTGTGGAATTCTTCTCATATGTTTCTTATATGTCCAGGGACCGCTGGCTTGCTGGTCATCTCCACACAATCTCCCAGGGGGATCTCAAATTTGCCATGTTCCAAATTAAATTAATCATTTCCTACCTATCCAGATACGCTCCTGTATTTCTATCTTGATGGATGAAATACTCAGCCATTCAGCTGCCCAAACCACAATGTTAGGATCCTCACTCACTCCTCCCTCTGGCCTACCCTGGATCTACCAACCAAGACCTGTCTTATTAGTTTTACTTCATAAATGTTCCTCACACCCATCCCCTCCTCTGGATCCTTTAGCCACTGCTCTGGCTTAGGTCTATATCATTTCTTCAGTAGATCTGCAATCACTTCCTTACTGATCTCTCTTCCAAAGTTTTTCAAAGGAGAAAGGGCTATTGGCATTTTGAGAAGGACAGGTGTGCATTTGTGTACAGTTTCCCAGTACTCTATGACTTTTAGCATCCATAGAGCATGCATGACATGTGGGCCCCTCTGATTGTAAGGACAATCTCTCTCCCCACAGATGGTGCTGGAAAGGTGTTTTAGTGCTGATCAAAGACCCAGGGATATCGAGGGAGCAAAGTGGAACCATAGGAACTATCAGGAGGGAACTGAGACAAATCTGGAAGCAAGAGCTGTCTCCTGAGGGGACTTTTATACCCTCCTGGTGTAGGAATATGCTCCTCCAAGGGCCTTAGATACAGCAGGCATCACATTTCTGCTCTACCACGCCCTGTCCTCCTTCAGCTGTGTCTTTGGTCTCTTTCTTTTCCTCTTCTCATTCTACATATTACCCCAGGAGACTGATTTTACTTGCAAGCCCCCCGCCTCCAAGCTAGAAGCTGAATTCCCTTCAGTTTGGGTGGAAGGAAACCCCCCCTAGTCTGGCAAAAAAACACCCCCCAATATTAATTGACCTAAAGCCTGGATCCCAACCTGTCAAAATATGCCAACATATGGTCCCATGGGAGGCACATCTAGGGATCCAGACACACTTGGACAGGCTACTCAAATGGGGACTTCTAAAATGATGCCAGTCCCCATGGAATACTCCTCTGCTGCCCATGAAAAAGCCTGGGACAAATGGTCACCACGCTGTACAGGACCTAAGAACCATTAATGAAGCAGTCATCACATTGCATTCAGCATTGTCTAACCCATACACTCTACTAGAACTCATACCCTTGGAAGCAAGATGGTTCACATGCCTAGATTTAAAAGACGCCTTCTTCTGTCTCCAGCTAGCACCTAATAGCCAACTCCTATTTGCTTTTGAATGGGAAAACCCTACCACAGGGCAAAGGAACAGCTCACTGGGACTAGACTGCCACAAGGATTCAAAAATTCACCAACCTTATTCAGTGGGGCGCTGGCATCTGATTTAGCCAGGTTTCTGGGACGGGACCTAGGATGTGTCCTCCTTCAGTATGTGGACGATCTTCTGCTAGCCAGTCCCACACAGACCCAGTGCTGGGAGTGAACCAGGGCCCTACTCAGGCTACTAGCAAGGCAGGATACCGGGTATCAAAGAAAAAGGCACAGGTTTGCCAGCAGGAAGTTAAATATTTGGGCTTTAAAATTTACCCAAGGCAAACAGTTGCTGGGAATTGAAAGGAAACAGGCAGTCTGTGCCATTCCAGCTCCCACTATCTGCCAGCAGGTCTGAGAATTCCTGGGAGCAGCAGGATTCTGTTGAATATGGATCCCAGGGTTCTTGGAGTTGGCCAGACCTCTACGTGAGGCACTAAGGGGGAGGAGAGAGCACCCCTTTTTTGGGGGAGGAGAGAGCACTCCTTTTATGGGGCCCTAATCAAGAAAAGGCATTCGAAACTATAAAAACAAAACTCTCAGAGACACCAGCCTTGGGACTCCCAGATGTATCACGAGATTTCAACCTGTTTGTACATGAGAAGAATGGGGTGACTCTGGGGGTTCTCACCCAGGAATTTGGAGCTTGGTGAAGACTAGTGGCATACCTTTCAAAGCAGACTGACTCAGTTGTAGCGGGATGGTCACCCTATCTGAGGGTCACTGGCAGCCACCACACTTTTAATCAAGGAAGCAGACAAACTCACGTTGGGGCAAAACCTAAATGTTAAGGTTCCCCATTTCTGTTATTACCTTGATGGATGCCAGAGGGCGACACTGGCTAATGCATGCTCCGGTGATTATCAGGGACAGCTATGTGAGAACCGACGACTAAGATTGGAAGCTCTAAAAACTCTAAACTCTGCCACTTTCTAGTCTGCGGGGGCCCCCAGAACATGATTGTCTACCAGTACTTGATGAAGCCTATTCTAGCCGATCCAACCTATCAGACAGGCCCTTACAAAATCCTGACCTCATCCTGTACACCCACAGCAGCAGCTTCATGAACAAAGGCAAAAGATAGTCTGGTTATGCAGAAGTCTCTGATTTTGAGGTCATGAAAGCAGCCCTTCTACAAGGATGGTCAGCCCAAAGAGCAGAATTGTGGGCCCTAATAAGAGCACTAGAACTCAGTAAAGACAAACGGGCCAACACGTACACTGACTCGCACTATGCCTTGGCCACTGTACATGTACATGGGGCTCTATACAAGGAGAGAGGACTTTTGACTGCAGGAGGAAGAGAAATCAAAAATTGGAAAGAAATCCTAAATGCCCTATTAAGGGCAGTCTGGGAACCGAGGGAGGTAGCAGCCATCCACTGCAAGGGACACCAAGGAGGAAAGGACTCAGTGTCAGAAGGTAACCGATGAGCCGACACCACAGCTAAACAAGCAGTGGGAAAAGAAACAACAACCTCAAAAATCATGCTGGCCTCAGAACTGCCAACTTCCCCAAGGTACACAATCCACAAAACAAAATGGGCACAATAGGAAAAAGGAGGCCAGACAAAAGACGGATGGTGAGTACTTCCAGACCAAAGAGTCTATACATAGCGGAGCAGCTAGCCCATCAGGTGGTTCTCCAACAGCAGGAGCTCACCCACTCAGGACAAACTGCCCTTGAAACCTTATTGAGCTGTTACTATGTAATTGCTCAACTCCTGTCCCTCTGTGCCTCTGTCTCTCAACGCTGCCTCCTCTGTGCTCAAAATAATGCCAAGCAAGTGCCCACTGCGAAGATTTAGAGGTAGACTTTACCAAAATAAGACCCAGTAAAGGATACAAATATCTTTTGGTATTCATCTGCATGTTTTGGGGCTGGGTTGAAGCCTATCCCACATATATAGAAAAGGCAAGAGAAATAACCAAGCCCTTGCCAAGGGATATCATTCCCAGACATGGTGTGCCGTTAACCATAGGCTTAGACAACGGCCCAGATTTTGTGGCCGAGGTGGTACAGCAAGTAGCCAAAGCCCTAGGTATCCAATGGAACTTACGTGCAGCTACCAGCCCCAGAGTTCAGGGAAAGTGGAATGTATCCACCGGACCCTTAAATCAGCCATGGCAAAACTATGTCAGGAAACCAACTTGCCCTGGCCAGATATACTAACTCTTCTCTGAATATGCTCTACATGCTGGGCAAAAATGGGATTCTCCCCATTCAAGATCCTATATGGAAGACCCTTCCACTAGCCAAATTCAAGGGGGACCTGACAGAGCTATGGAATTTAGAAATACAAAAACAACTACAAGGACTAGAGAAAACTGTATTTGAGACACATAGATGAGTGACAGAATACCTATTTCCCTAGGAATAACTGTACACCCCCACAAACCTGGGGGTCAGGTTTGGACAAAAGATTGGAAGAAGGAACCCACTTATACCTACCTGGAAGGGCCCTTATTTAATTGTGCTAACCACGCCCACAGTTCTCAAGGTTGTAGGACTAACCACCTGGATCCACCATTCCCGAGTAAAGGCAGACCACCTGTCACCTGACAACCACTTGAAATGGAAAGTAACTGCTAACCAGGATAATCCTCTCCAGACCCCCCTTAAGAAGATAGCAGACGATAAGTGGCCTGCAGCCAACACCTGAGAACTCTCTGTAACCAGAAGCTTGAGCAAAATCAAGCAACTTAAATGAACCACAACAAATCGTTCTTTCTCAGATTTCCTTGTCATCCCCTACCTACTTCTCTTTCCATACTTGTTGCTATACTCTTTGCTGTAGGGCTGGACCTGCTAACTGCTGAAAGGGGAGGACTATGTCTTTTCCTACATGAAGAATGTTGCTTCTATGTCAACCAATTGGGGATAGTCCGAAAATGGTCCAGCAGTTAAGGGAGTGAATCAACAAAGACAGGAATTAGCAGATTCATGGAACTCTTGGAGCAACTTATGGAATTGGGCATCTTGGCTCCTCCCTTTAGCTATCCTCCCCTAATGCTTTTCAGAGCCCTCCTGTGTGGTCCTTATATTCTTAATATGCTAACCAGGCTTGTTTCCTCTCATCTAGAAGTTATAAAACTCCAGATGATGCTCCAGTTGGACCATCCTAGCTGTTGCTACTCTCCTTTGGATGATGAAGAACCCTAGCTGCCTCACCCCTCCCTTCAGCGTCCCTGTCCAGCAGAAAGAATCCAGAATGGTCTTTGCCCCTCCTCCCATGGCAGCACAGGGTTCCCTGGCCCCCACAAACTGATTTTCTGTAAGTCTGTCGCAGCAGCTTGAGAATTAAGAGGGGGAAATGAGAAGAAAATCTAGTAAAAACAAGATAAAAGGGGCCAGCCAGATGTCCAAGGCTGGATACTCCCCCTGCATACTTTTGGCTTCTGTAATCTTGTTTGCCTCCTATGTCTACCAACTGCCCAAGTACCACTGATAAGTGTCCCCTCCCCTTTTTCTTTTGTCTCTCAACCCCCTACCATCCCAGCCATAAAAGGAGGCCGATGTCAAGGTTCAGGGCTCAGACTTTGGAGGTGACTCTGCTGGGCCGGCACAAGTGCACAATAAACAGTCTTCTCTGATTCCCTGAGTGTGTGTCGCTTGTCTTTTCCTGGGTGCCGAGTATTTGCTGTAACACAGGGTGGGCTCAGAGAAAGAAAGTGTGGGGCAGGCAGTACCCTCTGGCCTCTTTAGATCTTAAGCTTATAGTATTGGGGCTCTGCTGAGGCTGTTTAAAATGGTAGGCTAGACAAAGGGGTTCCAGGTGGAAAGACAGATATCCAGTATGGATTTGACAAATTTCTTTTTTTTTTTAATAGTATTTTTTAAGTTCGGCGGCGGGGGGTGGGGGGTGGGGTGGGCAGAGAGAGAGAAGGAGAGAATCCCAGCCAGGCTCTGCACTGTTATCACAGAGCTGCACGTGGGACTTGAACTCACAAAACATGAGATCATGACCTGAGATGAAATCAAGAGTCAAACCCTTAACAGACTGAGCCACCCAGGTACCCCTTGACAAACTTCTTAAGAACTAAACCTGGCAGACAGAGTAGTAGAAACCAACTTGGGATCTTTTATTTCAAACATTACTCACAGTAAGCCCTCAACAAAAGTTAGTTCAAGAATTTAGAGGCACCTGGGTGGCTCAGTTGGTTAAGCGACCAACTATGGCTCAGGTCATGACCTCACAGTTCATGGGTTTAAGCCCTGCATTAGACTCTGTACTGACAGCTTGGAGCCTGGAACCTACTTCAGATCCTGTGTCTCTCTTTCTTCTCCCTGCCCCTCCTCCACACATGCTCTGTCTCTCAAAAATAAACATTAAATAAAAAAATGTTTTTAAATGAACATGATAGAAATGTGGTAAAAAAAAGAAAAAAAATAGGACATAAAAACTCAAGTTTACAAAATTTATTTCTTTTTTTTTTTAATGTTTATATATTTTTGAGAGAGAGAGACAGAGAGACAGTGCAAGTAGGGAAGGGGCAGAGAGAGAGGGAGACACAGAATCCAGAAACAGTCTCCAAGCTCTGAGCTGTTCAGCAGAGAACCAAATGTGGGGCTCAAACTCATAAATCAGGGGAGATCATGACCTGAGCTGAAGTTGGACACTTAACCAACTAAGCCACCCAGGCGTCCCATACAAAATTTCTTTCTTTCTTTTTTTTTTTTTTTAAGTTTGTTTATTTATTTTGAGAGAGACAGGACAGTGTGAGTGGAGGATAGAGAGCGAGAATCCCAAGCAGGTTCCAATCTGCCAGTATAGAGCCTGCTGCAGGACTCCAACTCATGAAACCGTGAGATCGTGACCTGAGCCAAAACCAAAAGTCGGATGCTTAACTGACTGAGTCACCTGGGTGTCCCTCAAGTTTACAGAATTTAAAAGCAGATAGTATGGGGACTGAGTAGGTCCTAGGGGAATTACTATGTGGACCCACAACAAACATTTAGTGAGCACTTACTGGGTGTCAAACATGCTAGGAACTGGAAATGAACGGTGGAATAAGACATCCTTGGCCTCCTGGAGGTGCTGTTATAGAGCATGCCTTTCTCATAGGGCATGAATCCTCCCTTTCTCTTTCTTCTCTACTAGGGATTTTCTGACCATCCTTCCAGACTAAATTCAAATCTTACTTGCTCTATGAAACCCTGTCCAACAGCTCTAAGAAAAAAGAAAATTATCTCTTTCTTCTCTTTGCTTCTAGAGCATTCTTTTAAACTTGTTTTATGTTTTTTGTGCTTTATTGCTATTATTTGTTTCTATTTTTGTCTCCTCCACAGAGTGTGTGTAAGAGAAACACTTTGTGCTGTTTGGATTTGACTCTGTTAGATTCATGATGTTAATTAAAATTTGACTCACAAGTGGGTTTTGAAAGCAGTAGATTGTGAGCAGTATATTTTAAAAATGGAGAAGAGAACAGAAACCATCAAAGTGATCCAGACATTATGAGGATGAATAACGTCTCATAAAATTTGTTTCTGTTATCTATTTGGTTGTCCTGAGTCACAATAAAATGTTCTTATTGAGGATAAGTAAAATAACAAACAAACAAACAAACAAACAAACAAACAAACAAATAAATGGAGGCTCAGAGAGTTGGCGTAGACCCTAGGAAGAAAACTATATCTGGAGATTCTGAATCTTTCAAACTATGACGGGATCTGCACCATACAGAGAGCAATGGGCCAACTGATACAAGTTCATAGCTTAAATGAGCAAATAAAAGAACCAAGGGTTTTGATGGAGGCAACAAACTATGTCTGTGAAGATGGTAAATATTTTAGATTTTGTGGGCTATAAGGTGTCTGTCATAACTACTCAACTCTGCCATGGTAAGGCCAAAGGAGTCACAGACAATATGTCAATGAACGAGTGTAACTGGATTCCAATAAAATTTGAATTTCGTATATATTCAGGTGTCATGAAATATTCTTCTTCTTTTGATTTTTTCAATTATTTAAGAATGTGAAAGCCATTCTTAGCTAATCATGTTTTAAAATATACCATTTCTTTTAAGTAAAATGTTTATTTATTTATTTTGAGTGAGAGAGAGTGTGAGTGGGGAAGGGGAAGAGAGGGAGGGAGACAGAGAATCCTGACCAGGCTCCTCACTGTCAGCACAGAGCCCAATGCGGGGCTCGAACTCATGAACCATGAGATCATGACCTGAACCGAAACTAACAGTCAGATGATTTACCCACTAAGCTACCCAGGTGCTCCTAAAATATACCAGTTAATAGAAAGTATGAGGTCTAGTAAGGTCTACACATCAGATGACTGCCACTAAAAAGACAGTTTGTTACTCACAGTTCCCAAGAGGAAAGAGTCCATCATGTCAAGGGATGGGGGAGGAGAGAGCACACAGGAAGCACTAGGTCACTCCAGAGAACAGGGAGAAATTGCAGGCAAAATCCCTTTTTTCTGGTTTCTGTGGGAAGGAATGAGTGAGTCAGGGTAAGCATGCTTAGGATTGGCTACTTTGAATAATTTCAGCAGGCTCTGGGGCACAGGGTCTGTCCCTGGTTATCTAGTACCTGGCCCTGGGGGGATTAGGGCAGGTGGATAGTGGCCTGGAGTGTGAGAGCCCAATAAAGGGGATGGTTGGGTGTGTGGGCTCTAGACTGGTTGGTTTGTATTTGAACAGTGTGCTCATACGTCTTTAAGAATTGACTAATTCAGGGAAGGCCAGGGTCCAGGTGTCAGAGCATCAGAATACAGAAAATAAAAGACATGGTTAACACACATGGACCATGTGAAAACAGGGGCAGGAGGGGCACATGGGTGGCTCAGTCATTTAAGTGTCTGACTTTTGATTTCAGCTCAGGTCATGATGGTTTGTGGGATCCAGTCCTGTGTGGGCTCTGACAGTGTGGAGCCTGCTTGGGATTATCTGTCTCCCTCTCTTTCTCTGCCCCCCACCTGCTCAAGCAATTGATCTCTCTCTCTCAAAATAAATAAATATACATTAAAAAAATTAAAAACAAAATAGAAGGCAGGCCAGATTTGGCCCATGGGCTATAGATTGCCGTCCCATGGGTTAAGAGCCCAAAGATAACGTTGAATGTCACACACGCAGTTGTTGTGAAAAATAAGTATTTTATAGCAAATTAATAAATGTGCCAAATCATGAAGCTTCTTGATTCTTGCACATAAACATTAAAGAGAGAAATCATAATTTAGGATAGTAAGAAACACCTGCATCCATTCAAACTTAAGGAAGACCTCATCTTATTTGGCCTATGTATTCTGTTCATTCTGCCCCTCTAGTCCTCAGAACATGATATTCCCTAACCTGCACTATCTGTCTTTACTGAGAAGGGCAATAGCTAGAACAGAACTAGGAATTCTCAAAGTAGTTGTCAACATGGTTATATCTGCACAAGCCCTCTAGTAGAATATTAGTGAAATCTCTGTCATCTCATCATTTTACCCAAGACTAAATTAAAGTTTTTAGAGTTCATAATCTAATTATACCATTGTGAATCCCTGAAGGCAAGGATACTGTTTTCCTTCCCATTACTTCCTCCTCCTCCTCCTCCTCCTCCTCCTCCTCCTCCTTTAGAGTAGAATTTAGTGATTTATCACTTACATACCACACCGAGTGCTCGTCCCAACAAGTGCCCTCCTTAATGCCCACCACGCATTTAGCCCATCCCCCCCACCCAACACCCTTCCAGCAACCCTCAGTTTGTTCTCCGTATTTAAGAGTCCCTTATGGTTTGCCTCCCTCTCTGTTTTTATCTTATTTTTCCTTCCCTTCACCCATGTTCATCTGTTTTGTTTCTTAAATTCCAAATATAAGTGAAATCATATGATTTTTATCTTTCTCTGAGTTATTTTGCTTAGCATGATACATTCTAGTGACATCCATGTTGTTGCAAATGGCAAGATTTCATTCTTTTTGATTGCCAAGCAATATTCCATTGTATATATATTACATCTTCTTTATCTGTTCATCAGTCAATGGACATTTGGGCTCTTTCCACAATTCAGCTATTGTTGATAGTGCTGCTATAAACATTGGGGTGTATGTGCCCCTTCGAATCAGCATTTTTGTTTCCTTTGGATAAACACCTAGTAGTACAATTGCTGATTTGTGGGGTAGCTCTATTTTTAATTTTGTGGGGAACCTCTATACTATTCTCCAGAGTGGCTGCACCAGTTTGCACTCTCACCAGCAGTGCGAAAGTGCTTCCCTTTCTCCACATTCCCGCCAACATCTGTTGTCTCCTGATTGTTCATTTTAGCCATTCTGACAGCTATGATGTGGCATCTCATTGTGGCTTTGATTTGTATTTCCCTGATGATGAGCGATGTTGAGCATCTTTTCATATGTCTGTTAGCCATCTGGATGTCTTCTTTGGAAAAGTGTCTATTCATGTCTTCTGCCCATTTCTTCACTGGATTATTTGTTCACTGGGTGTTGAGTTTGATAAGTTCTTTATAGATTTTGGATACTAACCCTTTAACTGATAACGTCATTTGCAAACGTCTTTTCCCATTCTGTGTCTTCCTCTCTCTCTCTCTCTGCTCCTCCCCCATTCACATTCTGTCTCTGTCTCTCTCTCAAAAATAAACATTAACAATTAAAACTTAAAAAATGAGTTTTTAAAAAAAACTACGTATGTGTTCATTTCATAATGGAATAAGAAACGGATGCACAGTCCACACCCAGCTCTTCTCTCCATCCTGTGCCTTTTGTGGAGTGTTGCTGGACAGCTGTAGTATAGTGCCCAGCAGCATGTGGGCTCCAGAGCCACAGTACTAGGGTTCATATGCTGTGCCTTGTGACTTTGGGTCTCAGTTTCCTCATATGGAAAATGGGGATAGTAATAGCACCCATCTCCTATAATTGCTCTGAAGACGTGATGAGCAAATACATGGACAATATTCAGAATGGTGTCTGCAACACAGTAAGGCCCAAATCAGTGTTAACTATCATTACTATTTGTACATGATGTTAATACCTAAAAGAAAACATAGCAAGCATAATGACAAGAAATGGTTATAAAAGTCTGCTTACAGTGTTGTGTTGAGTTGTGACACAGGTTAGAAGACTTTCCACTCAAAATAACAAAAAGAAAATAGTTGTGTTGCTCAAAACCATACTCTAGCTATGGGAAGATCCTGGTTCTGCAAACCACGTCCTTCCAGGCTCTGGAAGGCCTACGTTTGGCTCTGTTTAGACTGCCCTCTGGTGGAGAGCTTGCAAGAGGGCTGGAGGCTACAGGACCACCATATTCTCACTTAACACAACAAAACAAAAACACATAGACAAACTCCCCTTCACTGCTTGCAGAAAGTGATTTTTTAATGGAACTGTCTCACTAGCCAACAGCCCGCAGCATGGGTTGTGGTGTGGACGCCGGGTTCTGATTGTCAAATATGCCCTCCTTGTGAGGCCCACTGAGCTCTGCCATGCTTTTCAATGCACAAAGCATTGGTTTAATCCTTACCAATGTGCGATGGGCACATTGATCCCCATTTTAATGATGAGGACACTGAGATTTATAGAAAATCAATGACATGCTCAACATCACACATCAATAATGTATTGGGTTGTCTGTTATTCTTTTTTTTTTTTTTTTTTTTTTTTGAGAGAGAGAAGGTGGGGTGGGGAGAGAATCTCAACCAGGCTCCATGCTCAGCACAGAGTCTGACACAGGGCTCAGTCCCACAACCCTGGGATCATGACCTGAGCCAAAATCAAGAGTTGAGTGCTTAACTGACTGAGCCACCCAGGTGCCCCTGGGTCATCCATTATTCACCGTGCCAGGTAGACCCAGGGACAAGGAGTTGAATAATCCCCTCACAAGGGCTCAGGGAGTGCTATGAGAAAACCATTATGTGTAATGGTTGCTGGGGTAAGAACTGGCCCAGTGGCCTGGGGGAATGGTCAGAAATGGCACTTATACAGACCTGGAAGAGTCTTATACAGTCCCCAGGAAGAGTCCCCAGAAGTGGAGCAACTGAACTCAGTCTTGAAATAGGAGTGGCACCTTGCCAGATGACAACATCTGGGGAATATAGGCCTCCTGAAAGGCCTGGGGAGTAAAACCTCCCTTGTAATATAATACCTTGTAAGACACATGGGACCCAGCATAAACTATAATATACATTTAATCTTTTTACTTTGATCATTAAGTTTAAATTTTTAAAATTATTACTTTTTCACAAACAATTTGAGTTCATTATTAAAATCCTGAAAATTACAGAAACACAAATAATAAATATTTTGGTTTACATATTTCAGATCCTTTTTGTCTGCATAAAGAACAGTGTATATATCAACCCAACGAGAAGTCAGGAACCTTCTCCTGTGTCAACACACATGCACATTCAACACATTCTTAATGTTTGCCGAGTGTTAAATCTCATAGTTGCACCACAATTCATTTGGCTGCTACCCTGCTGGTGGACATTACTGAACATTACTGACATTTACTGAACAACTCAGAAGCTATGCCAAGCTGAGCTGGAGAATGGGGCCGAGATACAAGCAAGCTGGGGACAAATCAAGTAATAATTACTCAGTGACCCACCCTTGCCTTTCTTATAAGTTATTTGCCTTAGATTTAACTGAGATTCTGAAAACTAATCTGGGTATTTTGCAAGAAGAACAAATAAGCAGAAGTACCCTTTGAAACCTTAAATGTAGACGTGGGTTGTATGCAGTGAAATCTCAGAGCCGGGCTGAAGTGGCCCCTCGGAACAGGTGGGTTTGTGAAGGCACCAGACTGGTGATCTTCCTGAGGATGAGTTCGTTATGGGAGAAGAACCTGAAATGGAATATAACCCTGTTTTAAAAAAGAAACAAACAAATATAAAATATTCCAACGTCACTTTATCTTGTTTTGAAAATGAAATTTGTGTCCACAAAAGTGTGGTGTGCTTATATCCTAATGAAGCCTTACAAGATTCTCTGAGCTCCAACATAGACATGAGTACTTTAAAGACTCCCAGTGGTGTGACCTTGAAATCAACACACCTTGGCTACTTCTTCCCCCTCTTCCCCTTTTCTTCACCCTCTCCCAGTTGCTTGATTACCAACTCTGTGCCAGATGTATTGCAGGCACTGGGGATACATATGGAAACACGCAGACCTTACCTGTGAAGATCTTTTGCACAGTCCCTGGGCCAATGGCAAATCTACAAATGTGCATGTGAGGGCCGTGTGTGTAGGTCTGAGGGAAGCAAGTACAATGGTGTCGATGGAGGTCAAAGAGCTTTACAGAGCAGCTGACGTTTGAGCTGAATCTTGCCAGGAAGCAAGGGGGAGATGTTTGTGCAAAGGCACCAAGGGTGAAATCATGAGAAGTACACAGAGAGAAGTACATGGCACCCGGAGTGCTGGGAGCCTGCTGGAGGTGCAGCCAAGGCTGGAGAGTGAACAGGGCTTTCTACAGAGACAGACTCAGCCTTTCTGCCACATCCAGTGAGGAGGCATCAAAGGACTTAGTGAAGAAATTACAGTATGTGATCACTCATGATGTTTCTTGGTTCCTTGCCTGCAAGCATACTCCACCCTGAAATGGCCTTCCCAATCCCATCTTCCTCTTCATCTGGCTAACTCTGATTCATTCTTTAAGTTTCAGCTCAAAGGTCACTTCCTCCAAGAGTCTCTACCAGAGACATCCCTTCTAGTTCTGACACCGCTACTCAGTACCCACATCATGGCCTACCATGATGGGCCTCCGTCACCTGTAAAATGAGGATCACAACATTGTCCCACTTCTAGGCAGGGACAGGATGTGAGGAGGAAGGGAAAGGGATTGCAGACGATGGTTACTGTTGATTGGTCTGTCCCTGGAAATACGACAGCAGCAGGGAGATGACTGTGGAGGCAGGTTGCAGTCCTGAGAAGACTGGATGTTGGGTGGGGGGCTGCTCAGGGGCAGAGGTGGGATGTGAGTCATTGGGGGAAGAGTTGGTACCTTGCAGATGGTTTGGGGATGGCGGTGGGGCAGAGAGAGAGAGCTGAGAACCGCTGTGACAGGGAGAATCAGAGAAGTTCAGGCCCAGAACTGCCTCTTCAGCCTCCTCCCCAGGCCCTGAAGAGCATCACCAGGTTTGGGGCAGCCCCTGGAGAGTGGTGTCCTCTAAGAGCTGGGCAGAGCCTCAGGGGGCAGGCCGTCACCATGGAGTCCTCAATGAAGAGAGGAAGAGAGAGAGAGGGAGCACCTCAGATCTCTGAACTCAAGAGCACCCAGTCTGCCGTGATCCCCAGGGCGTGGGCTACTTCCTGTTCCCACTAAGGGTCACAGTGGAGGCACTAAACTTTCTCTAGCAGGCTCTGGAGGGTAGAAGATTTAGCTCCTCAGCAGGGAGTGATGCGGACGGAGTGCCCGGTAATGATTTGTTGCATATATTGCAATTTCTATGTTGAACAAACCCAAGTGGGACATAATCAAAATATATGCTTATTTTTGCTCTACCACCTTTTAAAATTTGCCTGGGACCCTTGACTTTTCCACTCTCACTCGGACCATAACAGTCTTGCAATCACTTCAGTTGCGAACAGTCTCACTCAAATAATTAGAAAGGCTGATTTGTGTAATAATAATAAAAAAAATCAGGATAGAAATTAGCATTTAATCTTGCTCCCTCCTCCTAGCTATAGCAGGAGGTTGGTGAAAACCTGCTGTCTAAGAGGCAGGTGGTCAGCTTCTAACTTTGTCAGTTTCTGTCCCTGCGACTTGCTAATGAAGGTTGGCAATCGGGGGTTGGTGGTGGTGGTGAGATAATTAGGGTCTCTGGTGGTGGGACTGCGTCTGAGGGATCCTCCTCAGGAGGCAGGTATCAGAAACGGATTCTTCCCCCTTGTGCCGCCTGAAGGGATTTTTCAGAGACCCTTTGCGGCTCCCTCAGACCACAGCCCCCTTGACGTGGGCAGTGTGTTCCCTCTCTTTGGATGTTCTCCTGCGCCCCTGGCTGGCGGGTGGCCCACCGCGCATGGAATCTCACTGCTGGTGGTCCCCTCGGCCTCCCAGACTCTGCTCTATGGCAGAGTTTAAAAACCTCCCTGGCCGGATTCTTCCAAGTCTGGGAAGCCCTCGGAGGTCCTCACTGATGAGTCCCAGGACAGCAGCTGTCACGTGCAGCCTCTTCTGTCCTGTGCTGCTGCCCCGGACGCCTCAGCAATCAGAGCAACTCCTGCACCGCCCTGGCCCCCACCCCTGCAGCCCCCACCCCTGCAGCCCCACCCCTGCAGCCCCCACCCCTGCAGCCCCCACCCCTGCCCCTGTGGGAACACAGCATACTGGGATGTCCTGCTGCAGTCCCGAAAGGCCCCTCCTCAGGCTGGAGGGGAGGAGGCCTCCCCCCAACACTCCTCGAAGACGGAAATGTGCCCTTGGCCACAGTGCCCTCCAGAGAAATCTTTTCACAGCTCCTCCCCTCCTCTCCAGGCACTGCACAGACCCTTCTGTGTTCCCAGTTAGGGGACAGGGCTCGGGGATCACAGAACCTGCTCCAGGAGATGTCCACTGAATTGTAGATATGGGGAGCTGGCTCACACCCAACTCTGCGGCGCCCGGTGAGACTATGACAGGAAAAGTCCCATCTGCCAGCTCTGTTACAGTGTAGCTGAAAACGCTGGCAGGTGGAGTGTCAACTTCAGACACTCTCAGTTCACTGCTCCTCTGCTCTCGCCCCCGTCGCTCACAAAATGTCTGTTCTGAGAATCAGGAACCCGGAACCACCCGGGGACGGGACAGCCTAACTAACATCTAAGCAGTCCTTATTCATTCATTTTAATGGCCTTTGAGTCATCAATTTTCAGGCGAGGCTATCCGCTGGGACTAAATTCAATTGAGTATGAAAGTGGGTAGGACTGCCACAAACTTGCTGTGCAAAAGCGGGCACATCTCTTTCGTTTTCCAACACATGGCAAGTAACCTCCACCTACTTAGCAGAAAACGGGCATCTCCTTGAGGTCAGCCCCCTCACCTGTCAGAGAAGGTGGGAGAAGGTCAGGGCGTGCGAGAGACGGCCTCAGGATCCGCGGCGCCCGCCGCCGCCGCCGCCGCTTCCCGGCGCTGCCACACGGTGGCGCCGTTGAAGGACTCTCCGCCTCCACAAAGCGGCTTTTGTCCGCGTCCCCGCGCAGCCGCTCAGGTTCTCCCGGGGCGGGTGACCCCATTCCCTCAGCGGTAACCTCAGCTAGGGGTGACCCCCACTTGAGCTCACGAGGTTGCAGCTCAGCTGAGTTCTGCCTCCAGTGTTTTTTCACAGCCGCCGTCCAGGTGCCAGCTGGTCCCTGGAGCCCCAGGGCAGCACAGGCTGCCGCGAATCCTAACGAGCCTTTGTTTTCAACTGGAAACACAAAGCGAGCTCTATCACCTCCCCTGTCTGGACAGCGGGCTTACTGGCATTCATCTAGACTTCTGAGAAAATTACCCTCGGTGACTCGTGAGGGGAGTCCAGGATGCCCTATCTCTTCCCTGCTGCTCTACTCCACCTCTGCTCAACAGCCCATGAAGTCCACCACGCTGGTTTTGTCTGAGTCTACAGGCCAAAAAAGAAGTTGGTACTTTTCCCACGAAAGCAGGGGACGACAAGTGTAATCTTTTAATCTCTCGCAGGCACCCCTCTTGTAAATCACTCTGCCTCAAAGTAAAACTGTGTCTAACATGCTTTAAAATCTAGAACAGTCCGTGGCCCTGACCTTCAGAGCAGACCTCTGGGAGCACATTTGAAAAGGGTGCAGAGGTACAACCTCTCTGACTTAAGGAAGTGACTTTAGATTCCAAGGGCTTGCTCATGCATGGCAATTAGTTTTTTAAGCTTGCAAGAGCAAAGGGTAGACTCCATTCAGATGCAGAGTGGGGAACCCAGTGGTTTCTGTTGTTGTTGTTGTTGTTTTCAGAGATGGAAGTCACAGAGTGCTGGATATCACACCAGTGACTAAACCACCCCTTACCTTTACTCAGTAGGAGCCAGGCACCTGAGGGAGCAGAGGCCTCCCAGGGTGGGATGATACATCCCAGTATCCAGGATAACACTGGCTGCCATCTTTGAACATGGGCTATACTCAAAGCATCTGGGGTGGGTGGGGGTGACATACTTTGCATATGTTATTTCTAATCCTCCTGACCAGGCTATTTGGTAGGTATTTATTACCCCCCTTTTACAGATGAGGAAAGTGGCTCAGAGAAGTTAAGTAACCAGTCCAGTGTCACACAGCTCGTTATTAGTGGAGTGGGGATTCAAACCCAGATCTTAGGACCCTACAACTCATCCTTGTCCCATAATGCTATGCCGCCTCTTGGGAATGGTGTCTACTTTGGAAGAGGATGGCAAGGAGAATATAATTGGGTGTGGATCTTGCCATATTTCAGGGTTCCTTATGAAATTTCAATTTTAGACAAATGATAGCTTTGCCTATGAGTCAGCCATGAAAATCACTCTGACTTACAGTCCCTGGCAGAAAGAGTGGGTGGGAGCAAAGGACACAGAATGAACATGACCACTTCTTTTTCTTGGTGGCATATGGGTTCTTGTTAATCTGGCATCCTCTTTCACACCTCTGAGTCCTTGCTCCCACTGCTCCTCTCCTTGGAGTTACTTTCACCCTCTACCCTGCTCCACTTGGGGAAGGTTTGTCTCCTCCGAAGAAGGCTTTCTTTCCCTAGGGCTCCCCTAACACACAGGTGGAGCTAGGCACTCACTCATCTGTGTTCCCATTGTTCTTGTTGAGGCCCCAGTGCAACAGACATTATTCAAGGCATTATTCATTGTTTGTTTAGGCCCAGAGGCTGGTAGGAGGGGAATTCTCTTTTACTCAAGACCAAAGCAGATGCCAGGAATGATCAGAGCCCCAACCACTCAAGAACAAGGAGATCGGAAGGCATCTCCCTCAAAAGGGGGCCATGGTCAGGGGGTGAAGCTGGGGCCAGGAGCAAGGAACCTAGAGAGCAGAGTGGGAGCAACCACAAGGCAGGTATGAAGGTGCATGTGATGCAGTGTCTGCATGTAGATGGTCAGTCCTCGGTAAGCGGGTGATGAACGGGGAGGAAAGGATGAAGTGATGAACAGTCTTCGTAAGCCAAACCTGAGGCTGTATTTGTCATAGGCAGTTACCGCAGGATGGGTTGAACTCGTCATGCTCCTGGAACTTCCCCCTGTGTTTCCCAACTGACTTCCCCACCAGTTTGGCCAGACTTGGACCACTTGAATTGGTAAACCACAGGGACCATCCCAGCCAGTCACACTCCGAGCACTGCTTCCCCCTTCAGGCGCCTGTTTCCAGCCCTACAGGGTAGTACAGAATGACTCACCCCCCTCATTTGGGGGCCAGCCCCTATTCCTGGCTTTGAATCTAATTGTGCCCAACACCCCTTTGTTTTTCTAACTGGGTGTTGGGAATTTCCTTGGTTAAGCCTCCAGGTCTTCCTTCCTTCTGGATTTAATGAGCTCATTTATTTTTCTTTTTCACTTAGCAGGTTTTAGGGCTGGTTAATGAGTGGTGGGGTCCTCTTTAAGAGCCAAGTCGGGCCAAGCTCAGGGCACTGTTCTGGCCCTTTCCAGTTCTCAAGTCCCCAGAGTCTCTTGCAGTCTCTCCCTGGCTCTCTGGCAGCCACCCTCCTCAGTGCAGTTCCCATCTGTGGAAGTTTCTGGAATACAATGACACATAGGCCTCAGGGTTTTATTTTGTTTTGCTTCTTCACATCTTCCCTGGGACAGTTGTTTCAAAATGATCTTGTGCCTTCTAAAAAGAAGCTGTTCAGGTGCCAGGGAAAGAGATCCATTTTTAAATGCAGTTTCCTCTTAGGTTTTGTCTGAAGCTTTTGGTAGATTTTTGGGTTGGGGGGCTGGCTGTGAATTCCAGGGAGATTGCCAGAGGCTATTTAAACCTCCTTTGTGTGAAGTATTGTAAAGAGCTGCCGGGAGGGAGCACTAATAGAAGGGAACTTGGAAGCCTTGCTGTGGTGGTTAGCACTTGGGAAATTTTCAGTCCAGAGAGAATGAGAAAGAATGCAGGGTCCATGTGGCAAGAATAGGGATCCACAGGGACTCAATGGCTTACTCAGTTCCCAGAAGCTCCTTGAGGTAATGACTTCACAGCTGCTTTGTTGAATCATGTACCACAGAAAGTTTAGCTCAAAGAATCCCCTTGAATGTTTGTCCATCCATTTGTCAGTCTGTCCGTCCATCCATCCATCCATCCATCCATGCAACCATCCACTTGAGGCAGGCCATGGGCTAGGCCCTGGGGTGGTGGGAGGAATGACTGGACACAGTCCTAATGACCACAGATTATCTGCACACATTTCAGAGTGAGGATCCTGTGCAGGAGAGTCAGAGAGACAGTGGGAAGGCACCAGAGGATAAGTCACAGAAACCTCAGCATGCCATGCTTGGGTAGTTTACAGAGCTGTGGTTAACTCCTTGTTTCCTGCTGAACTCCTGAAGCTTAGGCAAAACACTCCCCTCCTGAACTCCACTCCCTACTGTGAAGTCACAGCCTTCAGCCTGCCTCTGGAGGGGTCCAGGAGGAGGGTAGCAATGGACAGCCTGAGGGGCTTCCACCCTGGGTGAGAGCCAAGACTCTACGGGCCAGAGTCACTGTGGCCCCAAACGCATTTTGGAGCTTGCTGTGATCCGACCCCAGCAAAGACCAGAGAGGGGAGGCAGCCTGCCTTCGGCTGTGTCAACTGTGTGTTCTTCGTTTTCTAGGGCTGCTGTCACAAAGCCCCACAGAATAGGTAGCTCGAGGAACAGAAGTTTATTGCCTAACAGTTCTGGAGGCTAGAAGTCCCTGGTCACGCTGTCAGCAGGGCTGATTCCTTCGAGGGCTGGGAGGAACAATCCGTTCCAAGCCTCTCTCCTAGCGTCTGGAGGTTTGCTGGCAGTCTTTGGCATTCCTTGGCTTTTAGTAGGACCACCCCAATCTCTGCCCTCATCTTCACATGGCGTTCTCCCCGGGTGTGTGCCTCTGTGTCTAAAATTTCCCCTTTTATAAGGATACCAGTCCTATTGGATGAGGGTCCACGCTTATGACAGTTACAGCTGCCATCACCCCAATTCCAAATAAAGTTACATTCTCAGGTACTGGGGGTTAGACTTTAAGGTGGGAATTTTTAGGGGACATGGTTCAACCCGTAATACCATGTTTCTGATTTTATTGCCCTCCTGCTACCATCAGCAATGCCTATGAGGAGGCGGCCAGAATGATGGTGCCTGGGAGGGCCGGGCGGGGGGTCAGGGGTGGTGCCCCAGGAAGAAATCAAAGGGTGGTCTGCAAAACAGGGAAACATCTGCTGGGAGGAGAGCATTTGTGCTGGAAAGTAGCATGTCCTGGGCAGCTGCAGCAGCAGGGAGTTAGCCGTGCAGGGGTTTGGTCCCCTATGCCTTTGTGCCTAGAGCTGGTAGGAACCTGAAGGGAAGGAAAAAGCCCCAAGCAGGCAGCCCCACTTGCCTGGGACGGAGCTGCCAGGGGAGAGCAGGGTCAGGCTGCCCCTACAAGCTGGGTGAAGTGATCCCTGGAACCTGAGGGACAGGGGAGAAAAGCAGCCAAGGTCCAGAGTTCTGAGGTACATCCAGGTAGTCTGGTGGGCAGGAGCTGGCGTGTGGGGCTGCTTGCAAGGGTGCCTGCGGGGACTGAGGCTGTGTGAGTGACTTGGCGCTCCTTCCTGCAACCATCCAGGATTTGCTGCCGCTCTCTTAACCACAACCTCTTTGAAACACAGATGAATTTAATGGAAAAGCATAATTATAGTGGGGCATCATAACAGAGCACTTGTAGGCTGTGACAATTTTGAAAAAGAAAATTGGGGACATTTACCTCACCAAATATTAAAATTTAAGATAAAGTGATTGTCATCAAGAACATGTATTTTGGCACCTGAATAAATAACTCAGTGGAATAGGCTTGATGTCGGGAATGAACGTAGTGTGTTGCCATACTTAAAATTGGATAAAGGTGACATTTCAATTCAGTGGGAAAATTATGATTGATTCAAGAATTGGTGTTGACCTAATTGGCTCTCATTCTGGGAGAAAAAAAGCAAGGTAGCTACTACCTCATACCATATGCAGCAATAAATCTCAGATGGGTTTGGGTTAAAGATATAACTCTAAGTAAGCAAAAAAGCACATAAAGTATTTGAAAAAAATTTAGTGGAAAATTCACTTTCCAAATTTACAAATTTGTATAACTTTGGAGCAGAAGGGATATTTTTAATAATTGTAGAAATCCCCAAAACTGAAGGGAGAGAAAAAAGGACACATGCCTACATATTTTTTTTTTCAAATTTTAAGGAAAAAAAAAAAAACGCCATAAGGAAAGTCAAATGACAAACTATAGATTCAGATAAACCTGGGCTGCACATATGAGAAGACGTTATCCTTAATTTACCCAAAGCTCATATAAACTGGTAATAAAATGGCAAAAGGCAATAGGAATGTAGGGGAAAACATGAACAGGCAATTCACAGAAGAGAAAATAAAGATTAAAGTGGAGCTGAAAAGGATTGGTCAAAAGGAAGTTCAAATTTAATGATTTTATTTTATCAAATTTAATGATTTATTTGTCAGATTGGCAAAAATTAACACCACCAGTAACATCTTGTGCTTGAGAGAATGTAGGAGGATGAACCCTTTCATACCTTGCTGGTAGAAGTACAAACCACTGAAACCTCCAGGAAAAATAATCTGGCGATGCTTTTTAAAGTTTAAAGTGCCACCATTGACTCAGCAAACCCATTGGGGGCAGTTATTCCAGTAGATGTAAAAACACCCTTACCGGGGTGCCTGGGTGGCTCGGTGGGTTAAGCGTCCGACTTGGGCTCAGGTCATGATCTCGTGGTTCACGAGTTCGAGCCCCGCGTCGGGCTCTGTGCTGACAGCTCGGAGCCTGGAGCCTGCTTCCGATTCTGTGTCTCCCTCTCTCTCTGACCCTCCCCCCATTCATGCTCTGTCTCTCTCTGTCTCAAAAATAAATAAACGTTAAAAAAAAAATTTAAAAAAAAAACACCCCTACCCAAGAATATACGCACATGAATGTTTTACAGAAGCACCCTTTGCTGTGGCAAAATATTGGGCAATGCATAGTTATCTATCAACAATAAAATAACTGAATAAACATGGTGTCTCCATGCTATGGGATATTATGTAGCTATCACAAAGAGTTAGATTTATCAACATACTCATGTAGAGAGATGCTAATATATTAAGTGCAAGAGCAAGTTGCGGAAAGTGTGTACGCTATGATCCCTTTTCATAAAAAATTCAAATAAGCAGATGAAACTGAAGGTACATGCCCATATTGTGTTTGCGTGTATTTGTCCCAGTGTCGAGAAGCATGTCTTAACAGCATGTGCTACCTCAAGGCGGAGGCATGAGATGGAAAGATTTTTAACTTCTTGTTTCTGTATTTTTGGCCTTTATGCTTATTACAAGAATCACGTTTTTGCTTTTTAAATTAAAAGCAATTGGATAAAGGCAATTTTAAAGGGAAAAAAGGACAAAGTGTTTAAAACACTTCTATGACTCATCGGGCCCTCAGGATAAAGTCCACTCTCTTTAACAGACTTACAAGGCCCCTGGGATCTGGTGTCCATATACAGTACCAGCCTCTTTTCCTCTTGTTTTGCTTTTTCCCCCTCTGTTTTCCAGCTGTGCATTCCCAGAAGCATTCTTGACCACATTCTGTTCTCACCATAGACCTCCTTCCCATGGGCTGGGCAAAGTATCCACCTACCTATTCCAATAGCTCCTTGTACCTATATCCCTGTGGGCTATAGGGATTGTGGGCCTCCCCCTCAATCACCTTCTAGCTTAGTGTTCTCCCCAATGGATGGTAATTACCAAGAGGGCAGGAGTAGCATTTGTCATGGTGTCCCTAGTGCCTGTGTAGCTCATTGTAGGTGCTAAATACAATAAATGTTTGTCAAACGAATAAAGGAAAGTAGGATGAAATGAATGAAGGAACATGAAGCATTAGAAATACCAAGAAGAAAACATAGTCTGTGCCCTCAAAATTGCATGGTAGAGAGACAGACCTGTAAATAGCCGAGTTATAATACAGGAAGAACACAGACTACCCCAAATTGCCTGGGGGAAGTCTGGAAGGTTTCACAAGTGAGGAAATATCTAATCAAAGATGTGAAGAATGAACAGACTTTTACCAGGAAATAAGAGGATGGTGTGATGTTTCTGGCACTACGACCAGCCCCTGCAAGGACATGAAGGCATATTCTGAAAGCTTTAAGTGATTTAATATTGCTTGAGCATCAAGTTCAAGGTTGGGGAAAAGGAGTATATGAAAGAAGACAAATGGAGGCAGTTATACTGGAACCGATTCATTCATGAAGGTCCCTGCAGGCCATGCCTGTGAGTTTAGAGTTTAGAGGGAGAAGAACTGTGGAAGATTTAAGCAGGAGTGTGACATGAGGGGTTTTAGATCACACTAGCGGAATGAGAAGGGTAAGTGAGGGTGGGGGGGGGGTCTCAGATGATGTCAGATGAAGGGAGATTGGCCCAGTGTGCAAAACAGGAAGGAGGTCACTACAATATTCTCCTGGTGAAGGCACCAGGCTGAACCAGGGCAGAGACTCATGCAGTAAAAGGAGGTCAAGTTGATGTGACTTGGCACTTGATGATGGGCTGGCATGAGGACGGGGGTGGGGGGCAGTCAAAGTGGACTCTCAAATTTCTGACTTGGCAGCTTGTTTCCTTTATCACAACACAGATTAGCAGAAGAGAAGCAAGTCTGAGAAAGGCAGAAAATGGAGAACTCAGTTTGGGCCATGTTGACATTACTCCTTTCCTAGGGCTGCTAAGTTCTATAAACTGCATGGCTTCAAACAACAGAACTGGAATTGTCTCACAGTTCTAGAGGATGGAAGTCCTCATCAAGGTGTGGGCAGGGCTTGCTCCCAGACTCTGGGTGGGATCCTCCCTTCCCTCTCCCCAGCTTCTGCTGGTGGCCTCCAACCTTTAGTGTCCTTGGTTTGTAGCCACGTCGGTCCATCTCAGCCTGTGTCCTCACGTGGTGTTCTCCCTGTGTGTGTCTTCCTATTGCACTTTTCTCTTCATAGAAGGACACCAGTCATACTGGATTAGGGCCCACCCCAGTGACCTCATCTTAACTTGATTACATCTGCAAAGACCCTATTTCCCTTTAAAGTCACATTCATAGGTACTGGGAGTTAGGATGTCAGTCCTTTGTCCGTGGGGCGGCGGGACATAGTTCAACCTATAACACTGAGTTTGAAGGGCCATGGGACCTTGGGTGGAGAGGTCCAGGAGGCCTCTGGATAGATGGGAGTGAGGGCTTAGGGGAGATGTCTGGGATGCATCTTTATTTAGAATCTACCAGCAAAAGACACCAGCATGAGGTGATCATAGCAGACAGGTGAGCGGCCCGAGAAGAGAAACCTTGGGGAAGGTCCTGTTTAAGGAGGTGCAGGGGGCAGAGGATCCCATGTAGGAGGTGACTGAGAAGAAGGGTCAGAGCATGGTGTGCGTGTGAGGGACTCTGTGGGCATGGCTGGCACTGAGCTGGCCTGTGCCCTTCCTTTACCAGGAGCTGACCATCACCCCCTGCAGTGCCAGACTGTGTTTTCTGTTGCCTGGTTCCTTCATGTCTGAATCTCTCCCCCACATTTGACATGGCCTTTTTTCCCTTATTTAGGAAGCCGTGGAGTCCTGGAGCCATCTCCTGAAGGAGTCAGTATGGGCATTACAAGATGTTGTTGGGGCAGCCGCCTCCCTAAACCCAGCACTACAGTACAGCATTGATAAAGCAAACAAGGCTGGCTTGTTTGTGTTTTGCATTTCTTCAGAAATGAGCTGGCAGTTTTGTAATAACACTGAGGAATTACACTTTACAGCATCACCAAAATATTCCCATATGGCCATAAAAGTGTTGTCCGGAGTGTACACAGTCTTTCCCCTCCCATCGCACACACCCACTCACCCGTAAGAGAGTCTGCAAAGCCAGCTTTTGGGTATCAGAGAAAGCTGCAGATTCTTCAATGTGAGACTGAGAGTCAGGGCAGTCTCCAGTGACTGAGCCGAGGACTTCTAAAAGGTGTGCCTTTAAAATATAGTAAACAATAGAACGTGCTCTCCAGGAGGGCTGGGTCCTCCTTGGCTGGGTTGTTCCCTGTTGGAGGCTCTGCCATCTGGTAGACACTCAACAAATATCTCCAGGCTCTGGGGGGCCTAGGATGTGAGATGAGTGTCCACACTGGGATCTGGAGTCACTGGGTCAGCAATGCTCAGCCAATGTGGACTCTCCACCCACAGATACTGGGTGAGCAGGAGAGAGATGTTTGCATGGTCACCTTTTCTTTTCCCCCATGGGGCTCTGGTGACCAGTGGCCAGGCCAACTGTAGATCGGCAGTGCTGGGCTAACATTGCTCATTCTAGTAAGACCCATCTTCTCCAGCTCTGGAAAATGTATGGCACACCATGACTAGAGTGTCTATTTGCATTATGACTTAATAAAAACAATGGCTAATATTTCTCAAGTGTTTGCTATGGATCAGGCTCTGTGCTAAGTGTTTAATATGTATTATTTCAAGTAAGTCTTGCAACAACTCTTTGAGATAGGTGCTATCTATATCACCATTTTAAAACATAAACCAGGGGCGCCTGGGTGGCGCAGTCAGTTAAGCGTCCGACTTCAGCCAGGTCACGATCTCGCGGTCCGTGAGTTCGAGCCCCGCGTCGGGCTCTGGGCTGATGGCTCAGAGCCTGGAGCCTGTTTCCGATTCTGTGTCTCCCTCTCTCTCTGCCCCTCCCCCGTTCATGCTCTGTCTCTCTCTGTCCCGAGAATAAATAAACGTTGAAAAAAAAAAAAAATTAAAACATAAACCAAACTTAAAATAAAATGATGAAAAAATAAATAAAATAATAAAATAAAATGATGAAATAAAATAAAATAAAATGATGAAATCACATTATCCAAGTGCTCGCAGCTAGAATGTGGTCCTGGGGGTGTTTGAACCCAGATTGTCTGGGACTAGGGCCCACCTACCGAGCCCTTTGTTGTGCTTGTGAGTTTTGCCAATCTCCCGTCGAGATTTCTTGTTCATTTACTGTATGCTTAACTTAGGAATTATTGCCCAAGAGATGGGGCAAGAATGACATGGATGGTTAGGAAGCCCTCAGGACAGCTGCTGTCAGGTTCCAGGAATTAGGATACAATTTTGGCTTTGGGAAGAAAAACAGCAGAGAGTCTAGCGGGAAATGCAGAGGGGCCTCGGCGCCCAGGGTCATTGCTGCCCTGTGAGCTCTGCATGTCTGTCAGGCTCTGTTAAACCTTCACCGCATGCATGCTGGTTTACAAAGGGCATGGACCTGCAGACTGGGCTTCTTTGTCAGTCAGCAAATTATGCATCAGATCCAGTGACTCATCGCCTTTGGGGGTTGGCAAGGCCCTCAAAGATAATCCAGTTTGACTCTGATTTCACAGGTGAGAAGCCTGAGGCCCAAAAGGCATATCGAGGACTGTGGCAGATTAAAGATGGCTGCAAATTCTTTGACACTGCTCCCACTGAGAGCAGAACTGTATCCCTCCTCTGGAATCTGGGCAGGTTCTGTGACCACTTAGCTAATAGAAAGCTAAGTGACATGGTACCAGTTTCTGGACTCAGGCCTTACTTAAGAGACCGGTTGCTTCTACTTCCTGCTCTGTGAACATGGACTCTTGGAACCCAGATGCCATGCTGGGAGGAAGTCCAAGTAGCACCCTAGAGACACACAGAGAGAGGAATTGGGGTCCCTGGTCAACATCCCCTGCTGACACTCCATACTGTGTGGCCAACTTGGTAGTGGATCCTATAGCTCCAGGCAAGCACTCCTTCCTGGAAACACATGGAACAGAAACAGCCATCTCTGCAGACCCCTGCCCCAAATGCGGATCTTGAGCAAATGAAATGCTTGTTGGTATTTTAAGCCACTAGGTTTTGGGCTGGTTTGCTGTGCAGCAATAGATAATCAGAACAAGAACCAAGTAGTAGGTGTTATGACCCTCAGCCAGTGTTTCTTTCACTCTATTTTATTGGTGCTCGTGACTTCCTTTGGGTCGCCTGATGGCTCACCAGTCTCAGTGGTCTGTGAGATTGGAAAGGCTGGTGCATTACCTTGCATGAGGACTGCTGGACTTGAATGTCTTCAGCAAAAGTTACCAAACCTAATGATCATAAGAATCCCTGGAGTCCAGGGGTTAGGTACATAGATTCTTAGGGCACATTCCAGCATATATTGAATAAGAATTCTTAGGGGTGACACCCAGACATTTCCATCTTTGTTTGTTTCCCAGGTGATTCTGAAGATCAGCCAGCTTTGGGAGCCACAATGATCATGAATCATTTGCAATTGAGAGAAATGTCCCAGTATCACCTATGTGCGCAGATTACCCTAAACTAGATATTACTGAAATGTTTCCATTTATGTTAAAATTCATGGGTGCAATGAGTTATTTCTATTCTCCAGTTAAGCCAGCCTGGGGATTCCATGTTCTTAAAATACTTACTCTTCACTTAATGCGATGATGACCTGGATATCTCTGATGCCCCTGGACCAAGCCAATGTGTGTAAATAAAAGGAAAGAACCCATTAGTCGTTAGTGTTGTTTGCTAAATATTTATGGCTTTCTCCTCTTCTCATATACTAAGATTGCATTTCCTGGATCCCTGTGATGGAGTGGGACCATGTACATAACTCTAGTTAACGAGCAGAAGTGATACCTGTCACTCCTGGGTCAGAGCATTTTGTTACAAGTGCAAAACCCTCCAGAATTCTCTCTCTCAAACTGCATTGTGACTGGCAATGTTCTGGATGGTACTTGTTTTCTCAGCATGATCCCCTGACTGAGAATGATGTATAAGACCTCCTTGCTGACCCACAATGGACACATGATATTAGCAAGAACAGAATTTTTATTGTTTGAAGCCACTGAAATTTGGGGCACACTTGTATTATAACATCATTGAGCTAGCCAAATGATATAGCCAGAGATGTTAGACTTATCACTCTGAAGCCTCCTATCTCTGTGTCTAGTGGGAAGGATATGCCCCATAGCCAATTTGAATTTTTTTGTGTTTCCTCTTTATAGACTTATTAATCACAAAGTTCTATTCCCTTTCTTGCATGAATGAACACTTTTCCCCCCAGTAAACTTGTCAGGGAACTGTCAGTATTCTCAGAACAGCCAGTAAGCGTTGAGAACATGATGCTATCAGTTGAAAGGTAATAGCTTTTGTTTGCCTATCACAGGGGACTCTAATAACGATGGATCCTGGGGCATAAACTAATTCAGTGAAAATTCTACTTAAATGTATAAAACACATTGTGTAATAGTATCTTTTCAAAGGGCTGTCTTATAAAAATTTTTTAAAAATAAAGGGCTAGGTCTTACAAGGCACGTTTCTTGACTTTTTTGAAAAGCTGATGGTGTGAGATGATCTTTTTGTCAGTGAAATGAATGTGGGTTTCCTACACTCAGCAAAATTGTGCTCTACATATTCAGATTTTATTGTTAGAGATAGTTTTTCTCTCATTTTGTAGTAGAGATGCTGAGAATCCTGGTATCAGAGAGAGGAAGGGCTGTGTTGTCTCCGAAGCCAGCCGTGGTGCTACACCTTAGGCAGCTGCAGCTTGCCATTGATCCTTGTTCCTTTCCTTGGGATGAGAACATGCACTGAATAGGTACTTTATTTCATCTTGTTTGCAAAGATAACCACCAATGCTTCCTGGTATCCTAGGTGGTGTGTTTATTTTACCAGTTAACAAATAATTAAGTATCTCCCTATTTGAACTATATTTGAGTTTGGTTTCTGAATTTAGAAGCTTTAATGTTTTATTCAAGTAATATGTGTATATATTCTGTTAACAGATAATTCAATTATTGCAAATAATGCTGAAACCCCTCTTTGCTAACTCCCATTTCCCATTCTCTTTTCCAAGGGTGGATTGTTGTCATCAATTATATGTGGATCCCTTCACATTTTTATACGCCTGCCTACACACAAAAATGTACCTGTAAAATTAGGTGGTATTCATGCATTTTAATTTTTATTTCTTTACATACATGGAATCCAGTGTACCTACTGTTTGCAGATTTCTTTCTTCACTTACTAACATATCTTAGAAAGTTTTCCATGTTGGGATGCCTGGGTGACAGTCATTTAAGCGTCCAACTTCAGCTCAGGTCATGGTCTTGAGGTGTGTGAGTTTGAGCCCCACATCGGCCTCTGCAGTGGTAGTATGGAACCTGCCTGGGATTCTCTCTCTTTCTCTCTCTCTCTGCCCCTTCCCCACTTTCTCTTTCTCTTTCTCTTTCAAAATAAATAAACTTAAAAAAAAGTTTTCCATGTCAGTATAGAGAAATCTGATTGTTTTCTATTTAATTGTTTCCCATAACATGGCTGTGCCATAGTATATTTAATAATTTCTTTATTTAAAAGCATTAAGGTTATTTCCAAGATTTTGTATTACCAATAGTGTGGCCACAAACATCTTTAATATGTGATTTGTGCAAATATGCAAATGTTTCTTTAGAGTTCATACAGAAAGATGGAATGGCTTTGTCAAAAAGTCTCAGACTTTCATTTTAATAGATAACTCTCCAATCTCCCTCCAGGTGGCTGGATCATCACATAAGAACTGCCATTTCCCACTCTTTTTTCCATCATTTATATTAAGAAACTTTTATCTCAAAGGTGAAAATGATATTTGCATTCTCCAATTAATAGTGCGGTTAAACTGTTTCTATATTTTTATTTCTATAAATTACTTCTTTAGAATCTTGTCCCATTTTCCTATTGGACCGCTTGTCTTTTTCTTACTGATTTATTGGCATTCCTTTTATTTTCTGCATATTCTTTATCTGTTGTATTCACTGCAATTATTTTCTGAGGATTTCTTTTAACTTTTTTGTGTTTGTTTTTTCCTGGATGCCCCATTACCTCTGTTTTCCATCAGTCAGGTTCTTGTGTTCCTTGAGTCTGGTGTCTCTTTTTAAAGGTGTTAGCTTTCCGGGGCACCTGGGTGGCTCAGTTAAGCAGCAGACTTCAGCTCGGGTCACGATCTCAAGGTTTGTGAGTTCGAGCCCCGTGTCAGGCTCTGTGCTGACAGCTTAAGAGCCTGGAGACTGCCTCAGCTTCTGTGTCTCCCTCTCTCTCTGTCCCTCCCCCAGCTCACGCTCTGTCTCTCTCTCTCAAAACTAAATAAATGTTAAAAATGTTAATGAAAAGAATCCCTCAAAAATAAAGGTGTTAGTTTTCCTTCAGTGTTTGAGGATTTGTGATTATAAGCAATTCTCTGTATATGGTCTTGTCTGTTAGCTGTGATGCACGTGTTACCTGCTTACTAGCCTGCATAGCACAGGGTGAGAGGTAGGGGAGAGAGGCATTGCACGCTGCTGTACTTATACTCTAGTGCACCCAAAGTGTGGCTAATGAGGAGCAAATTGCTGCTAGGTGTGTTACCTTGTTAGTTAGACTCGGGCAGAAGAGCTCCTCCTACTGGCTGGGGGGTGTGAGCTGCCCAAGGGAAGAGTCGGCTTCTCTGTCCAAGCACATGTGCTTATGCTCATCCGTAAGTGCGGATATAGCCCAGTTGTTTGCTGCCTGATCCAAGTGATCAGTCCAAGTGGGAGGCATGGGAGGAAGAAGGGAAGATGGAAAGAGAGGAAGGAGGAAGGATGCTACACACTTGGTGGCTCTTACAGTTGAAGCTTAGAGAAGAACCCAGTTAGTGATTGCAGGATCCTCCTTTTCTGACCTCCTGGTAGGCTGTGCCGTTTTTGCTTTGCCTTTCATAGGTGCCCACTTCTGTGTGCATTTTGGTTGTGGTTTTCTCCTTCAATCCAATCCTATCTGTATTCCATGTTTTAGTCACTTTTCCCTGATTTCTGGTCCACTGATGGTACATCCTATTTTTCATTAAAATGTTTAAAAAATATTTATTTAATTTTGAGAGAGAGAGAGAGAGAGGGAGACAGAGAGAGAGAGAGCACGCATCAGTGGGAGAGGGGCAAAGAGAGAGGGGACAGAAGACCCGAAGCTGGCTCTGTACTGACAGCAGCAAGCTCGATATAGGACTCCAACTCACAAACGGCGAGATCATAACTTAAGCCAAAGTCTGAGCTTGACCGACTGAGCCACCCAGGTGCCCCACATCTTATTTTTCAGAGTGGACTATCCTTTCTTTTTCTTTTTAAATTTTTTTTAATGCTTATTTATTTTTGAGAGAAAGAGACAGAGCATGAGCAGTGGAGGGGCAATGAGAGAGGGAGACACAGAATCAGAAGCAGGCTCCAGGCTCTGAGCAGTCAGCACAGAGCCCAATGTGGGGCTCAAACCCATGGACTGCAAGATCCTGACCTGAGCTGAAGTCGGACACTTAACCGTCGGAGTCACCTAGGCACCCCAATACTGGATTATCCTTTCTAAGAATTTGGAGTGAAAGCAGAAGTTACCATGTGAAATCTGTCAGCCATCTTGAATTAGAAGATCAGAATTCATCCGGCCTGATTTATATTGCTCTATTCAGTCAGATAATTCTGAAATATTAAATGCTCCTCTTGAGCAAGAGAACAGAGGAAGATTGGGTCGTTTGTCTCATTAATGTAAATATTCTCATCTATCCTTAGTTGTGCTAGACTATTTACGTAAGCTAAACAGGATAGATAGAAGGGAGAAATCCTGACAGTGTAAAAAAAAAAAAAATCTATTTTCAGATTTATCTCTGACCGTATTGTCTACTGGCATTTCCCTAAAGGCCCAATCCTGACTTACGAGCCGCATGTGTCCATTGTTTTTGAATACTATTTACATATTCATATCCTAGTCATTTTTCAAGTTGCAGCACGTCTACAGCCTTCACTAATAAGTCTCCTGGGAACAAAACTGTCCTCCAACAAACCTGGAGCAAATGAGATGGAAACAAACAAACCGTAAATCTCACAGAGCAGCCTTGGCTTGTGGCTTGTGGCTTGGGGCAATATTTTTGTAAGTTGCTCATGCCCATGACAAATATGTGCCCTTGCAACTTCTCCTTGACTGGGCTTTGCCTCCAGTGAACAGGGAAAACTCTGCTCATGGATGGTGGGCCTTGGCAAGCAGCTCTTAATTTTTCCTTTCCATCTTGTTCCCTTTCAGTAGCCCAGGCTCTGTATGACCTTCTCCCACCTATGAGCACAGGACAAGAGAAAAAAGGAACAACTCTTGATCTCGGTGAGTTTCAGTCAATATGTTATTTGATCCTGGCGTGATGGGGGGTTTTGCCCCCCCCCCCACCGATATACACAGTACCTTAGGAAAATTCAGTTCTTGTGTCACAGATGGACCACCACAATGAAGAGTAGGACTGGAATCTACATTTATGTTAACAGAGAAGATAGGTGACCGCAAGATAGTTTCCATGAATCTATCAGGAAATTTTCTCCTGTGAATGTTTGTATAGGTTTTCTTACACGATAAGAAAGAGAAAGTAAACACGGCTGAATTTTCTTCAAGACTGTATCTTGAGAAATATTTGAATAAGATGAAGCAGAAAATAAAAGTTGATTTTATTTAACATAGTCAGAAGAAGCTAACTGGGCTTTGTTCTCAGATCACCAGTTTAAGGAAATTGACTGTATCCTGAGAGATCCCATTTATCTGGTTCTCAACGGCTCAGAGAAATTTACATCCTTGAAGAAATGACAAGACATGAACACACTGACCTTGAAACTGCGGGGGGAAAAAGTCAAGAGGACCTCTCATTTATGGAAGGTAAAGTAAAGATATTCAGATTCAAATTGGACATATTTTCCCTTATCAAACTGCCCTGAATTCAGAGGGAATACAGATTTGTGGGAATTGTAGATACTTGATGGAAATGAATTCACAGTATTAAAAGAAAGTCTCAAATTTTTAAAATGCATATGAATCATTATTTATGTTTCTGTAGCTGCTCTTGGAATGGAAACTTCAAGATATTCAGAACTGCTAAACATTAGCTCCCAGCAGTCTGACTATTTGGGTTAAAAGTGTGTTGTATCCACTGGGAAGAAGTCATAATCCTGAAGTTCTGGAGATAGGGATATACATACTA